>NC_056726.1:881747145-881979645 GCF_019279795.1 Protopterus annectens | reverse complement strand
GGGCAAATCCCACAATTAAAATCCTTTTCTGACTCCCTCCTGAAAGGGCAAAATGGAACTTGCTGGTCGTGTTTCAAAAATATTCTTCAAATTAAAATTATTTTTGAAGCTGAACTTTAATGGCCTGGAAAACACTTTTAACTTATTAGTCATACTAACAAAATGTTCCCAATACTTTGTTATAATATTCTGACATTCCTAGTATCCTGGTTATATATAATCACCAAATAGGGTGCACTGGCACCCCCTTTTTCAGGTTCCACATTGGTCCTTAATCATACCTGATTATCAGTAGTGGCATCTGTATCTGAAACACTCATTAATGGGAGATATTTATTTTCCCACCCCATCAACACTTCTTGCTTAAGAGGCTTAGTGAGTGTTTCGGGGTACCCTCTCTCTTGGAACAATTCCTCAATATAACTTAGCTCTGTCACTAAGTCATTCTTTAAAGAAGTCATGCATGCTGCCCACATCTGCCCTTCACTGTGCTTCTCTTTTGTGTGAAAGGGTGGTTACTCTTAAAATGCAAATACAAATTGGAAAAATATTTTTTCCTATATAATTTGGAAACATATCTCCTATTGTCAAAATCTTTTAAAATACTCACATCTAAAAAGTGTGTTTCATTAGTCCCTACTTTGTAGGTAAAATTTAAAAATTCCATGGTACTATGTATGTATGTAACAAAGGAACCAATGATATCCAGGGGACCCTAATGTCATCTAAAAAAACAATAATATGCCCTTATATATTCAGAATACCCAGAATTAAATATAAAGTGTTGTTCCCAGTAAAGCAAGACTGTTCACAAAATTGGCACACATGACACATGATGCGATCATAGCCACTCCATCCAACTGTTGATAGTATTCACCCTGGAAATAAATGAAATCATTTTTCAAGATCAGTTCCATGTTTTCCAGTATTAACCTAAAATCATTCTGGGTCAAAAATTTAAATTCCACCAACATCTCCAAACCACTCCAATCCTTTGCTATGTAGAATTACAGAAAAAAATCCTTGACATCTGCGGTTACAAAATAAAAATTAGGATTGAATTCTAAATTCCCCCACTGGGACAAAAAGTCCCATGAGTCAATTAAAACATGGGGATACAACCCATAGAATGGCTTTAATTTTCTATCCACAAAAAATCTTAAGGGTGGGTCAAGTGGGTCCTTATGAACTTTCCGGATTCTAAAAATGCCAGGAATATAAGGCTTGCATATCATTAAGAAATCAAATAATTGTTTATTAATGACTCCTTGTAGCAAATTCTCTTTCAAAATTATGTCTATTTTTCTGTATGCTGTATGTACTTCATTATGAGAAACCTGGGAATATCTTCCTACCGAGTTTAAAATTTCTAGCATTTTTGCTGAGTAACTCCATAATTCCATGATGACCACTCCACCCCCTTTGTCAGGTCTCATAATTCTTATTTCTTTATTTTTACTCAGCTCCCACAGAATACTCTTCTCTTCACTCATTAAATTACTCTCATACCATCTCTTTGATTTAAATAAGACTCTCATTTCATTACACACCAGTGTTTCAAAATTACTTAAATCTGGATGGAGTGGGGGATTAAATATGCTTTTCTTACTTAAAGCATCCCCTGCTATCTTGCTAGGTACACCATTGAAAATAACATCCAAATTCAATTTCCTAGTAAACATTTTGATATCTAGTAAAGCATCTGCTATATTACCCTTTTTAACGGGGATAAATGTAAACTCTTTCTGAAATAAACTAAAATGAATTGCATTAATATCAATACTGCTAAAATTAAACACATAAAAATTATCCATTGTGGAAATACATCCATCCCTCTGTATGGTGTGGTTATTTGATATTGACTGCTCTTTGATATCATCTTGGCATATCATAGAATGCACTAATGATTTCTCTTCCTGCCTTTCTGTGCCCTCTGGGGCTGAATTCTAGGAACTTATTTGGCAGATGCGTTTAGATCATGTTTCTATCCTGGATTAAATAATCGTTATTCACTGGCTCTGACTTTAAAACTAAGGGCATCTAAGTTGTAGGGGGGATCTATTTTTAGTTTGTAATAACCAGTGTTTATATTGTATTACATCAGGAACATTGTTAGGGTGGTCTTAAAATAATAATATCAGTGGACTTTAGTAGTCAAATTGTGATTGTCAAAAATGCTGTATTTTGAACTAATAATGGTGTGGTAATAGGTATTTAAATGTATTGGAAAGGAGAAAAATGACTTTGATTTTAATGAAGTTTCCAAGTAGGAAACAAAAATACTAAATCCATACATTATTTATTTTTTTGTGTGTGATATCCATGAATAAATAAGAATTTTTATATATGTTACATACTGTGTTGGGGTACCCTTTATTGGCGCTGTTTTGCTGCCAGCTGTTTGTTTTCTGGTTTACAGTCTAACGCACACCCACACACACACACACACACACACAGATGCAGAGGAGCAGACAGACTTACACATATACACAAAATCACATACACACAGAAATGTGCCCAGCAATTATAGATTTTTTGTTGACTGTGCACATCAGATTGCTTACTGTGATCAAATGAATGGAAAAACACAGTGCACTGCAACCCACAAAGAAGTTAACTGCATTAGTTTTGTTTTGTTAATTTATTCACTTGTTAAATGTGGCTTTTTGAAAAACACAAATAGTGAGGAGAAAGAAAAAGATCAACTCCTTGCAACTGCTAGTGCAGTTCCTTTTGTTATTCGTTTCGTTTTTATTGTTTTCATTCTTCCTTTCTTTTTGTTATCTTTCTCGTTCACTGTCATCTGCATTTAGCGAGTATAAATAAGATGGCATCCATGTTTTTTAATCCATCCTTCACCTTTATAAGTGATATGTAGGTATACCTATATATATATATATATATATATATATATATATATATATATATATATATATATATGAGTCTACTTTGCATTATCAAAATGTCACTTTCCTGAAAATCATAGGAATTTATCAAACAACGTGTTTGTGATCTGCAGTGTTTGCAAAAGACAGGAACATAGTCTTATTTGTGTAATGTAAACAAAAAAGATGGAGTTTAAGACATCATGCTAAAATCCTGCTCCTGATCTAATTGTTGAAGAGATTGCAGTTGTGTAAGATGCTTAATATACCAGTAGATCTTCAAGGAGAAGTCACTGTAACTGTCAATCATCACATTTGTGTTTAATCTTTTTCTGTTCCCTTCTCTACTTAACCAGACTTTCCATCAGCAAGGACCAATGGTGGTGTTGTAGCTACATTAATACACCCATGTAGATATGTAAGGAATTTGGATACAGCCTTCATTAAAGACAAATTATTATAACAAATCCAAAAATAAAGTTGACAAACACTTCAGGAATAGCAATTATAACAAAGCCATGCACAACTTTCCAAGGTGATGGACAGTTGGTAGCTTTACTGTTATATTGATACTTTACTAGCTTTAGAATTTTTGTCTTCTGCATGTCTACCACTATGTGCTCCACCTCTAACCATTCAAATCACTCCAATTAACCACTGATGGCTTCCAGTATATACAAACTTCAGATTCAATTTACTAAACCCTCACATCTACCACACCAAAATAAAAATAACTGCTGCAGTTAAGCCAAAACAAGCGTACCAAACATTTTCATTTTTCCCTCTTTTATCACTCTGTGGGGATATTCATCCCATCTCAGGCCCTTTCCCCATCCTGACTCTTCAGTAACCCCCAAAACTCATTCCAAACCAAACCCCTCTCCTACTCAGCTTACCCATCTCCTTCCAAAACAGTGACCGTCATGCCCCCCCCCTGCAGTTCAACCATAAACCAGCGTAAAATCATTTTCCATATTCTCAAACCTCACTATACACTCTTACCTTAATAAAATGAAATTAAAGCTAACATTTTTACATTTGATAGAATGTCTATATAGAGCATTTTTTCTTTTTTTCTATTCATTTGACACGTGCTCATAAATTCTTTGTTTCAAACTACGCTCAGTCATCCCCACATAAAATGTGAAACAGCATGTAAAATAAGCTAGATATACAGCACCTTTAGATAAACAATTAAAATATCCTGTTTACACATAATCTAGTTTTAGGATTAGACAGGCTGAACTCAGTAATATTGGCTATAAATGGGCATTGGGGGCAAATCCCACAATTAAAATCCTTTTCTGACTCCCTCCTGAAAGGGCAAAATGGAACTTGCTGGTCGTGTTTCAAAAATATTCTTCAAATTAAAATTACTTTTGAAGCTGAACTTTAACGGCCTGGAAAACACTTTTAACTTATTAGTCATACTAACAAAACGTTCCCAATACTTTGTTATAATATTCTGACATTCCTAGTATCCTGGTTATATGTAATCACCAAATAGGGTGCACTGGCACCCCCTCTTTCAGGTTCCACATTGGTCCTTAATCATACCTGATTATCAGTAGTGGCATCTGTATCTGAAACACTCATTAAAGGGAGATATTTATTTTCCCACCCCATCAACACTTCTTGCTTAAGAGGCTTAGTGAGTGTTTCAGGGTACCCTCTCTCTTGGAACAATTCCTCAATATAACTTAGCTCCGTCACTAAGTCATTCTTTAAAGAAGTCATGCATGCTGCCCACATCTGCCCTTCACTGTGCTTCTCTTTTGTGTGAAGGGGTGGTTACTCTTAAAATGCAAATACAAATTGGAAAAATATTTTTTCCTATATAATTTGGAAACATATCTCCTATTGTCAAAATCTTTTAAAATACTCACATCTAAAAAGTGTGTTCATTAGTCCTTACTTTGTAGGTAAAATTAAAAAATTCCATGGTACTATGTATGTATGCAACAAAGGAACCAATGATATCCAGGGGACCCTGATGTCATCTAAAAAAACAATAATATGCCCTTATATATTCAGAATACCCAGAATTAAATATAAAGTGTTGTTCCCAGTAAAGCAAGACTGTTCACAAAAATTGGCACACATGATGCGCTCATAGCCACTCCATCCAACTGTTGATAGTATTCACCCTGGAAATAAATGAAATCATTTTTCAAGATCAGTTCCATGTTTTCCAGTATTAACCTAAAATCATTCTGGGTCAAAAATTTAAATTCCACCAACATCTCCAAACCACTCCAATCCTTTGCTATGTAGAATTACAGAAAAAAATCTTTGACATCTGCAGTTACAAAATAAAAATTAGGATTGAATTCTAAATTCCCCCACTGGGACAAAAAGTCCCATGAGTCAATTAAAACATGGGGATACAACCCATAGAATGGCTTTAATTTTCTATCCACAAAAAATCTTAAGGGTGGGTCAAGTGGGTCCTTATGAACTTTCCGGATTCTAAAAATGCCAGGAATATAAGGCTTGGATATCATTAAGAAATCAAATAATTGTTTATTAATGACTCCTTGTAGCAAATTGTCTTTCAAAATTATGTCTATTTTTCTGTATGCTGTATGTACTTCATTACGAGAAACCTGGGAATATCTTCCTACCGAGTTTAAAATTTCTAGCATTTTTGCTGAGTAACTCCATAGTTCCATGATGACCACTCCACCCCCTTTGTTAGGTCTCATAATTCTTATTTCTTTATTTTTACTCAGCTCCCACAGAATACTCTTCTCTTCACTCATTAAATTACTCTCATACCATCTCTTTGATTTAAATAAGGCTCTCATTTCATTACACACCAGTGTTTCAAAATTACTTAAATCTGGATGGAGTGGGGGATTAAATATGCTTTTCTTACTTAAAGCATCCCCTGCTATCTTGCTAGGTACACCATTGAAAATAACATCCAAATTCAATTTCCTAGTAAACATTTTGATATCTAGTAAAGCATCTGCTATATTACCCTTTTTAACGGGGATAAATGTAAACTCTTTCTGAAATAAACTGAAATGAATTGCATTAATATCAATACTGCTAAAATTAAACACATAAAAATTATCCATTGTGGAAATACATCCATCCCTCTGTATGGTGTGGTTATTTGATATTGACTGCTCTTTGATATCATCTTGGCATATCATAGAATGCACTAATGATTTCTCTTCCTGCCTTTCTGTCCCCTCTGGGGCTGAATTCCAGGAACTTATTTGGCAGATGCGTTTAGATCATGTTTCTATCCTGGATTAAATAATCGTTATTCACTGGCTCTGACTTTAAAACTAAGGGCATCTAAGTTGTAGGGGGGATCTATTTTTAGTTTGTAATAACCAGTGTTTATATTGTATTGCATCAGGAACATTGTTAGGGTGGTCCTAAAATAATAATATCAGTGGACTTTAGTAGTCAAATTGTGATTGTCAAAAATGCTGTATTTTGAACTAATGATGATGTGGTAATAGGTATTTAAATGTATTGGAATGGAGAAAAATGACTTTAATTCTAATGAAGTTTCCAAGCAGGAAACAAAAATACTAAATCCATACATTATTTATTTTTTTGTGTGTGATATCCATGAATAAATAAGAATTTTTATATATGTTACATACTGTGTTGGGGTACCCTTTATTGGCGCTGTTTTGCTGCCAGCTGTTTGTTTTCTGGTTTACAGTCTAACGCACACCCACACACACACACACACACACACACAGATGCAGAGGAGCAGACAGACTTACACATATACACAAAATCACTCACACACAGAAATGTGCCCAGCAATTATAGATTTTTTGTTGACTGTGCACATCAAATTGCTTACTGTGATCAAATGAATGGAAAAACACAGTGCACTGCAACCCACAAAGAAGTTAACTGCATTAGTTTTGCTTCGTTAATTTATTCACTTGTTAAATGTGGCTTTTTGACAAACACAAATAGTGAGGAGAAAGAAAAAGATCAACTCCTTGCAACTGCTGGTGCAGTTCCTTTTGTTATTCGTTTCTTTTTTATTGTTTTCATTCTTCCTTTCTTTTTGTTATCTTTCTCGTTCACTGTCATCTGCATTTAGCGAGTATAAATAAGATGGCATCCATGTTTTTTAATCCATCCTTCATCTTCATAAGTGATATGTAGGTATACCTATATATATATATATATATATATATATATATATATATATATATATATATATATGAGTCTACTTTGTATTATCAAAATGTCGCTTTCCTGAAAATCATAGGAATTTATCAAACAATGTGTTTGTGATCTGCAGTGTTTGCAAAAGACAGGAACATAGTCTTATTTGTGTAATGTAAACGAAAAAGATGGAGTTTAAGACATCATGCTAAAATCCTGCTCCTGATCTAATTGTTGAAGAGATTGCAGTTGTGTAAGATGCTTAATATATCAGTAGATCTTCAAGGAGAAGTCACTGTAACTGTCAATCATCACATTTGTGTTTAATCTTTTTCTGTTCCCTTCTCTACTTAACCAGACTTTCCATCAGCAAGGACCAATGGTGGTGTTGTAGCTACATTAATACACCCATGTAGATATGTAAGGAATTTGGATACAGCCTTCATTAAAGACAAATTATTATAACAAATCCAAAAATAAAGTCGACAAACGCTTCAGGAAGAGCAATTATAACAAAGCCATGCACAACTTTCCTAGGTGATGGACAGTTGGTAGCTTTACTGTTATATTGATACTTTACTAGCTTTAGAATTTTTGTCTTCTGCATGTCTACCACTATGTGCTCCACCTCTAACCATTCAAATCACTCCAATTAACCACTGATGGCTTCCAGTATATACAAACTTCAGATTCAATTTACTAAACCCTCACATCTACCACACCAAAATAAAAATAACTGCTGCAGTTAAGCCAAAACAAGCGTACCAAACATTTTCATTTTTCCCTCTTTTATCACTCTGTGGGGATATTCATCCCATCTCAGGTCCTTTCCCCATCCTGACTCCTCAGTAACCCCCAAAACTCATTCCAAACCAAACCCCTCACCTACTCATCTTACCCATCTCCTTCCAAAACAGTGACCAAATCATCATCAACAAAACCAGCAAAATCCATCCCACCTATCTCAAACTCACTCAAACAACTTAAATTAATTGCCTTAAATACTCATAGCATCTATAATAAAATTTCAGAACTCCATGCTTGGCTCTCACGCAATGCATCAGATATTTTTGCAATAACAGTAACATGGCTGAGACTCCAAATACTTGAATCTGAAATATAATTCCCTGGTTATAAAATGATCAGGGCTGATCAAACTCAGAAATAGTGGTAGAGTACCTTTACTATACCCTGACTATCTTGAAATCCTACCCTATAATAAACCTATTTCCAAATTCCATAACTTTGAAATCCTCATCTCCCATCTTAAACAAAAAACATAAACAACTGTGTATTATAGTACTCTATATTACCCCAGATAATAATGATGCAGCCCTAGAAAACATCCTAAACTGGATCCCACATACAATTTCTAATGAAAATATAATCCTAGGTGACTTTAATTTTGATTAGCAGATTATCTCCACAACCTATCCATCAACCAGCCTAAACCTGTTTGGATTGACTCCACTCATTTCTTCCCCTACACGTTATAACTATCTCAAAAACAGTGTCTCAATTCTTGACTGGATATCAGTGTCTGATTCCACTAAGTGTGTCTCCACTGGCACCCTGTCTGATTCTCTCAGTGATCTCCTCTTTGTATATACAAATAGATTTAGTACCCATCATGTCAAACAACACTTATGTAGCAGATTCTAAGCTTCTTTAACTGGTCTAGCCTGAAACTATTCCACTCAACTTAGCTGTACACAAATTTAACTCACTTTTCCCAAAAAACTCTCAATAGTCTGGCTTCAAATGGAACTTCCAAGATGGCTACAAACTGAGTAACAACTTAATTTCAACTCTCCCATAGTGAAAACAGAAATTCAGAAAAGAGAGCCAGTGAACTTCTCTTTTTGAGTAAACTTCGGTAACTAGATAGTAAGTACACTGCCTGAATGCCAGCAAAAAAAAAAAAAAAAAAATTCAGAGAACCCCAAAGAAAATCAGTCACAAAAGGTGAGGAAAAAACATTGACTGGTAAGAATCCTGCAGCTGTTCAGCAAAAAGCAATTCAAACTCCACCTTTGGTGCAAGTCATGACTTCCAGTAATCAAGAGAAAAACATAAGTCACATGTGCCCAGAGCTCATTAAAATAAACACAATACTGAAGGAGTATATCAACTCAAATAAAAAAAAAAGGGCTGGAGAAAATGGAAGACGTTTTAAACAGATATTCAGATGAGGTGATAAACCTGCAAAAAATCAGAGGTTGAAATGAAGAAAAGGCTGGCTAAGTATGAGACTGCTCAAGAAGAGATGTTTAAAAAATAATAGGATTATAGGACAAAGTACATAAGGAAAACCTGAGATTTTCTGCTGTACCAGAGAAATTGGAAGGAACAGACTATATTAATTTTATGAAAGTACAAGTAAGCAACTGGGCAGGTATTCCACAGCAAGAGCTGTTACTTGAAAGGGCACATATATATGCTCTAAACCTGACCATAAGAAGGAAGGCCTAGCAATCCTACCAGCAAAAAAGTTAATTCTGACAAAACTGTGGTAGAAGGACAAAATACTAAAAGTGGGAGACAGTAGAGCATTTGTCGAAAATGATTACTCACTGTACACCATGCAGAAGAGAAGTAAATTTATTCCCATATGTATCCACCCATTTGCAGAATATCCTTTCCTGGAGGGTCAAAATTATTTTTTGATGCAGAACATGCTAAGGAGGAAATACAAAAGTTTGTCCAAAAAAGTGAGCTATCAAACAAAAGGGGATTCTGCTCATTGTACTTCTGATAATAAAGCCCATACAGAGACTATGCCAGTGAAACCTTTTCCAATGTTTGAAAGGAAAATGCTAGAGAGACAGAAGAAGCACAATAGTTGACTAGAAGAATCAGTAGTACACTGGAAATATGCCAGAGACTGAATTTGGGAGATGGGGATCAACATGAAAAAAAATAGCAACTCAGAAATTGACAAATAAATGTGGGATTACAAAACATTAATTATATTTGTGAAACATGATGAACAATGAAACCTGGAAATATTGGACTTTTTACTTTGTTAAACTTGTAGGGGACTCCAAAGTATATGCCCTACTTTTTGTCATTAATGTTTGGAAGAACATTTAGGAAATGGAAAGAGGAAGGAAAGAGTTAACTGGAAGTAAAACAACATTTTGTTACTAACAGTAGTATTTTTATAATACATTACATAAACTGTATGCTATAAAGTTTTCCCAGCTATTTTTGTGTATGATAGGGATGCTAAAGTAAACAGGTGCCCTTTTTGTTTCATTCTTCTTTCTTTCTCCTTGTTCAGTTTCAGGAAATGTAGGCACTGGAATGTAAAAACAGAAGAAAGTCTGGAAAAAAGAACATGATACAAGAAAAACTGATTTGCCTTTTCTTACTTTTTCATAGGAGAAGGACAGGATTAAAGTCCTTGGCATGATCTAATATCAAGTTTTAAGGGGGAAGCAAATAAATAAAGGAAGACTGAATATAATGTAAAGATTTCCTCTAGCAAATAAATGACTGGTTGTACTGGAGACAACTGTGTATCTGGTTCTCTTGTTTATATTGAGATAATCCCATAAGGGGACAATAAAATCAAAATACTTCTTTCTTTCAGTGGCAAGGAGATAATGTTTTCTGAAAGCAATGAAGTGTTTTTCTAATCTGGGAGAGGAATAAAGATAAGACAAAAACAGACATCACTTAGTGGAAGTAGAAGCACAGGCTGCACCATGCGGGTCTATATTATAACATCAAAGTCTTACAACTTTGAATGTTATAATATCGAACCCAGTAGAGTGAAACATCAGAAAACTGAACAGTCAGAGTATTGAATTTTTTCCTAGGGAAAAAATTTGCTATTCCGACAAACATACTCACAACACAAGCACACTAAAATAAATAATCCACACACACACACACACACACACACACACACACACACACACACACACACACACACACTTCACAAAACCCAACACTAAACCATACATACACCACTAGCTATCCACTTACCTTAACCCAACCCTAACCCTAAGGTCCGTCACTATCACACACTCACCTTACTCACTCCCTAACCCTAAATCACCTACCCCACCCTAACCCTCACATCCACACAATCGCACACTTACCTGACCTGCGCCCTAACCCTAACTCACCTAACCCACGCCCAATCGCACACTCACCTTCGTTCACACACCTACCTTAACCCGGTCCGTAACCTTCGCTCCACAGTCGAGAAAATAGCAAAGCTGTAGAAATGGCCCACCGAATACTTTCCCTAGGAAAGTATTCGTTGTTCTGCAGCTTCGCTATTTCCAGCATTCCCTCTACTGGGTTCGATATTATAACATTCGAAGTTGTAAGACTTCGATGTTATAATATAGACCCGCACCATGCATCTTAGCATGGATAACCTTCATTATAGATTTATAGATTAATGCACGTCTGTGAGTGTAGCTGTCAGACTGAGACACTTGTTCCTATTAAGAGGGTTAAACTTCATTATTTGAAGATGTACATAGCTTTATGTCTTAGCATTAAGTTAATAGGTTTAGGGGTGTTCTGCAGGTGTGTGTGTGTGTGTGTGTGTGTGTGTGTGTGTGTGTGTGTGTGTGTGTGTGTGTGTGTGTGTGTGTGTGTATTTTGTTTGAGGGTTTTCATTTAAATAAAAAGTTTTGTAAGATGTCACATAGGTTCAAATAGATATGGCAAGAAAGAACCGTATAAAAGATCAACCTGCCAGACATTAGTATATTCATGCAACACAAAAGCTAAAACTAGACACTTTTTAAAAAAGCTGTTATACATAATAGGTGGGAATAATAACTTCTTAACATAATGACAACACTTTCCATATTATCTTTAAAAGTGAATGGTCTCACAGATAAATATAAAAAAGAAAGACTAGTGAACTACATAAAAATGCATAGTGCAAATAGCTATGCTATAAGAGACCCATTTTTTTAAGGACAGGGCATGTGAAATTGATAAAGAAAGGATTTCAGGATGGTTATTCAGCGGAATATCTGGAACAAAGGAAGAGGGAAGTACTTATATTAACTGCAAGAGGAGCTCCAATAGTGATAGAAGAGGAAAAAAGATAATAATTGTAGATTTGTAGTGCTAAGGGGCTACTAGCAAGGGTAGAAGATTACACTGGTATGTATTTGTATTCCACCTAAAACTGCTATAATGGAACTTAAGAAAATTCTGGGAGAAACACTCAACTTTCAGCATGGAATATTATTTATAAGTAGGGACTGGAATTTGATTTGCATCACTGAGGATTTATCTGGGGGCCCAGAAAGGAAACTATAACAAAAGAGGGCAGATTTGAAAATAAATGTATGTAAATATTTGGTATGGAAGATGTGAATTCAGTAGTAGGAGTTTGTAGTAAATTTACATATTATTCTCCAAGGTATTCAAACTGGGCTAAGCTAGACAGAAATGATATTTCACAGGAACAAGTTTTAATGCACATTCAATAGCTATTTCAGATCATGTGCCAATAATAACTACAATAAAAATGCAGGGTAATGAAATAAAAATGAGATGCTGCCATTTCCTCACCTATCTGTGAAAAAGAGGAATGTAAGGAATGGGTAGTGAAAATTATTTGGGAGTTATTAGGGAAGATAAATTGTTTCTGAAAATATCGCTAAGGAGTGGGATAAAATTAAAACGGAATTTAAAAATAAGGTGAAAATAAAAGAAAGAGAGATATGGTTAAGAAGTAACAAGAATTATTTAGAGGGACTGACAAAAGTTAATGTATTGAAGAATAGAAGGAATCTCATAGAACAAGAACAGGCACTATTGCAGAATGCTAAACAGAAAATAAGGGATTACCTCAATAATATGCATGAGCTGAGAAAGGCTGCTGTTAAGCAATTGTTTTTTTGACAATAACTCCAGAGTACAAAATTTTTATCACAACGACTTGGGCAACAGAAAGTTGAAATGGTTGTCACCAGGGGGGGGGGGGGCTATAACAAGAAAAATAACCAGAGATCCTGAGGAGGTACTAGAAATATTTTGGAATTTTTTTTGAAAATCTGTATAAAACAAAGAAGTGTGAAAATCAAGAAAAGTTACAAATGGAAATGTTTGTGGAAGAATTAAATATGCCAAGGTTAGAGGCAGATGGGTCTCAATTACTAACCATTAAGATAGGTAGAGATAAGAAAAACTGTGCTGTATAACCAATCTACAGGACAGTCCCCAGGAATAGATGGTATTCCTGTGGAGGTTTGGAAGCTAAGAGGGAAGACACTGATAAAGATCTGGAAGGTTTTATTTAACAGTTTTTTAAAAGGAGGAGAAGCACCAACATCCTGAAAGAAAGTTGTGTTGGCTGTTTGGCCTGAAGATGGTAAGACCCATCAGATCCAGTTTCATATAGATCCATTTTGATTCTAAACCATGATTATAAAATCGATGGATATTGATCATTCTTGTTTTGTGAAGGGAAGGCAAACATATGAAAACATTAACAGAGTAATGATGATCCAGACAGAAGCAGAATATAAGAAAATACCACTGTTGTTGGTAGGTCTTGATACAGAGAAAGCATTTGACATAGTAAAATGGGATTTTATGATTAGGGCAATGGAAGCATTTCCCTGATAAAATTATAAGGTTGACTAGTAAGACATATGAGGGATCAGTGGCAAAAATTAAAGTGATTGGGTTCCTCTCTGATAAGTTCTGTTTGAGCAGAGGAACCAGGCAGGGATATTGTCTTTCCCCTTTGTTATTTGCATTATATTTAGAACCACTGGCAAATAAAATAAGGGACACAGAAATTTACGGATGCAATTGGTATGGTAATCAAGAAAAACTGGCTGTATTTGCGGATGATATTATTTTAGACCTGATAAAACCAGAAAGGAACATTTCAGTGCTGTAGAACATTCTGAGACAGTGTCAGGTCTTTTTGGGATACAAAATTAATGAAGATAAAACAAAGGCAATAGCTGTAAACTATGTACCCACGCACAAATTGGTTCAGCAATATCCATATTTATGAGGACATGATAAAATTAAGTACTTAGGATTATGGGTTAAAAAGGATTCCTTTACAGCAGCTAATGATATGTGGGAAGAGACAAAACAAAAAATAGTACAAAAAACTGAGAAATTGAAAGCTCTTTTGGTACTTACGTATTATCGCAACCAGATTTTCGCGGTAATAACGCTTGCTTCTCAATGCGAAAATGTAAAAAGAAATGTATGCAAAATCACACTGACAATGTCAGCTTCATCTAAAAACATTGTTTAGGTAGCAAAAACATTGTAAATTTAAAGGAATGAGAGCTTCTTTCAAGCTATGCCTTTTTCCAACATCTTGTCACTGTAAATACATTTTACACAGCCGCTATGTGTAATACACGTTCCATATCCCCAGCCGCGAGCCTGTAAATGTTGTCAAAGTTATACTTCAGATTAGTAAAGACGATCTATGTAGATATTCAGTGGTAGTGAACTAATCCCAAAAAAACAACCTTTATAAATACAATGCGTTTGTGGGATCTACCTAAGACAGAAAAGGAGTCAATAGCACTTTTCCAGCAATATGGCATTATATCAACAAGTAAAGAATGCTGTTTCGGCCATTCAATGACATTATACTATGGGAAGCAGATTTTTTGGAAATGCAATACAGAAAGTGTTACCAACACATAGGAGTTCGAGTGAGTAATTTCTTTGAAGGAAGTAGAATTAATTTTACCACCGCTGTCCGCTTCATTTATTGTTGGGCAAAGCAGATGACATCTATAAGTTTCTGTCAGGAAGAACTGGACATGGCTGACAAGACAGTCATAGACTGGAGTAACTACTTACGTGATGTCTGTGTCTTAGAAATGGAGAAAAAGGACAAGAAAGAAATCGGAGGGCCAGGATGTATTGTGGAAATAGACGAGACTCTTTTTACTAGACGTAAAAGTAATGCTGGCCGTATTCTCCCTCAACAGTGGGTATTTGGAGGAATATGTAGGGAGACAAGAGAGACTTTTCTTGTAAAAGTTCCTGATAGAACAGCTGCAACATTATTTAATAAAATCAAAGAATACATTAAACAGGGCACTACTATTTATTCAGATTCATGGCGGGCATATCAAACTCAACAACTAGAAGAAGCTGGTTTCAGTCATGAAAAAGTAAACCATAGCTACAACTTTGTAGATCCAAACACAGGAGTGCATAGGTTCATAGGTTCATAGGTTCATACTAGGCTATCTGCCCAAGGGCATTTATAAGCCTAGCCCATAGTTATTTGGCTTTCGCCACCCCTTTAGTTTGAATAAAACTATGCCTATTATTTTGCTGTGCCTCTGTCAAGCAGTGACACTGAAGTAATCCCTGGGGTATATCTGCGATCCCCCATCCATTGGTCAAGATTCCTCTTGAACAAGGCCAGCGAGGTGCTCTGCCTCACATGTACCGGGATTTTGTTCCACAGCATAGGGAGTCTCTGGGTGATGAATCTGTCCCTCCAGCACGTTCTATTAATAACCGTGTCAAGGTTTAAGTCTCCGCCTTGTGGTTCTGAGGGATCTAGATTTTTGAGGTGAAGCATATTCATCAAATCAGGGTTTGACATGGCCTTATATGTCAGGCACAGGTCACCTCTGAGCAAGCAGTATGAGACTGAATAGAGCTGGAGTTCTTTCAGTCGGGCAGCATAAGACATATTTTGAGACCCTTTATCCTTTTGGTGAGGAACTTTTGGGGCCTTTCCAGCTGCTGCAGGTGTCGGGTCAGATACATTCCGAATGGGGCATTGTACTCAATCATAGGTCTAATGAGTGATGAGTACAGGGGACGATGACCTCCCTTGATCTAGATGTGAATCCCTTCATGATCAGGTGGGCAATGTAGAAGGTTTTCCTAACTACTTTAGCAACATGAGTGTCAAACGAAAGGCTACTGTCAACCTGGGTCCCCAGATCCCTGATGACTTCTTCTGTGCTCACTGGATTGCCACCTATATGGTAGCTAGGTAACCTTGTTTTTCCCGAAGGGTATGACTATGCATTTCTTGGCATTTAACTTTAGGCCATGGCTCTGGCATCAGTTATCCGTTTCTGTGAGGCCCTTCTGAAGGATATCTGTGTCAGATGTGTTTTCGACTATGGCGCCCAGTTTGCAGTCATCTGCAAACTTTGTCAGCCATAACCCTCCTGTGTTTGCTTGTACTTCAGAAAAGTAGATGCCGAACAAGAGTGGACCCAGGACTGAGCCCTGTGGGACACCACTTGTGACAGGCTTTGAGTCTGATATGGCTCCAGCAACTCTGACCCTGTGGGTTCTGTCACTTAGCTAGTTTGCAACCCATCTTGTGATGTATGGGTTTACATTCAAGCTGTTGAGTTTTTCGATGATACCTGAGTGGGGTATTGTGTCGAAGGCCTTTGCCAGGTCAAGGTAGGCTGTATGGACTGCCTTTCCCTCATCAATGGCCTTGGTGACCGTCTCGAAAAAGTCAACCAAGTTTAAAAGGCATGATCTGCCTTTGACAAAGCCAAACTGGGTTGGATCCAAAGTCTGCAAGTTCCCTATGTCTTTATTTATGAGTTCCATTATGATCCTCTCCATGGCTTTGCAGATAAGGCTTGTCAAGCTAATGGGACGGTAATTTCCAGGGTCGGTGGAGGCACCGCCTTGTGAAGTGGGACCACAGTCGCCGCCACTCCTTGATCCTGTGGTGAGGCTAAGATTAAACAGCTGTCCTAACTGCGGGTTTAATTCCTCATTGAGTTCGTGGAGCACACAGCCGGGGACACCATCCTTCCCTTGGATGCTGTGTTTTTTGCTTTGGAGAGAGCAGTTCTCAGCTGGGTGTTGGAGGTGTTTGGGGGGGCTACAATCCTCTGGTATAGATATCTCTCCTTTGGGGGGGGGGGAGAAGTTTGCACTGAACCTGTCAGCCAGTATGTTGGCAATGTGTGTAGGTTCAGTAATCTTCACATCATTTTGAACTAATTCTGAGCATATCTGGGAGTTTCCTCCTAGGTTTCTAACATAGCTAAAGAAGGCCTTATGATTGTCTTTTGAGTCCTTGGTGATTTTTCTCTCAAAATTTGCCTTGGATGATTTTATGAGAGCTCTTAGTTTTTACTTATAATGATCAAAGGTGTCTTACCTTTCAAGGATTTTGCTCTATCTTGTAGTAGCTTCCTCCTTTTGTTGTAGAGCTTGTTTATGGCTGGGGTCCACCAGACTGGACGCTTGCCTTTGGTACAAAGAGTCTTAGTTTTGTTTGGGATTGCCTGATCCATGCAGTCCTGTAGGTGCTGGTAGAAGGCATTTGTAAGTGATTCAGCGGTTTGAGTAATGTTTACCACTGGCTCAGGGGCCTTAAAGGAGACCACACTAGTTTTTAGAAGTGTGAAGTCGGCTTTTGAGAAGTTTTTCACTGTGGTCTTTTTATTTCAGGTGGGGCGGGATGAGGACCTCCAGCGAGATTAGTTTATGATCTGATCTCACCAGTGAGGGGTATACTTCCGGTGTTGAACATTGTGATCCCATGTTCGTGATGATGAGATCAAGTATGTTTTCTCCTCTTGTGAGGATGGTGACTAGTTGTTCCATGGCATTTGAGTTTATGAACTCCAGGAACCTTTGGGCTAGAGTGTTTGGGCTTGAATAGTGTTCCCAGTGTATATTAGGGTAGTTGAAGTCACCTAGTATGATGGTGTTTGGAGATACATTTATCCCCTCCATTGTTTTCAGGAAGGCCATGTGAGGTTCCTGAGTTTGAGAGGGTGGCCTGTAACATGCTACAAATTGCAGAGCAGTCTTGCCTATGGTTAATTGCACCTGGATGGTCTCCGATGCATCGTGCGTTGCCACCAACCTTGAGGTGTGGGTGTCCTTTATGAATATGGACACCCCCCCCCCTTTCTTGGTGTTGTCCGGATTTTGGGGCCGGAACGCATGATATGAGGTGAAACCTGATAGTGCTGGGGTGCTCTCAGGAGCCTTGAACCAGGTTTCTGTCACAGCACAGACATCGATGTTCTCCATACTGAGAAGGGCCTCGAGTGCATACACAACACATAGAGAGAATGTGGGGATCTGTTAAGTGGAGAAACAAAAAACAGAGAGGCACTGCAAGACACCATTTGGACTCCTACCTAATTGAATATATCTGGCGTGAAATACAGCTTGCACTAAAGAAAGACTTATTTGATGCAATCTTGACAGCAACAGCAGACAATTTCTCTCCATACAAAAAGTGTAACCCATCAAGTGAACCATCTACAAGTATGCTTCCTTAATCAGCAATAAAATATTTACAGATATGTTGCTCAAAAACATCTGGAAGACATCCACATGAATACTATGCAAAACATCCACAAAACATTGCAACAATAACTGCTATCCCCCACAAAAAAATCAGTTTCTGTCAAATACTACAAGAATGCTCTTCGTAACTTTAGCCTCCATCGTCAAGACCTTCATCTCTGTTTGATTGTTTAGATTGCTATTACCTTTAACTTCAATTATTTCCTACAGTATGTCAAATAAAACTAGTTATTTACCAAAAAATGTGTTGCTCCAGATTTCTTCTTCTCAGGAAAAAGTTTAGTTTCCAATTTCGTAGTAATCCATCACACAGTAAAAACGAACAAGCATTTCCCATGCGTCCTCAATTCACTTCTGCACTAAGACAGCAGTGCAACCAATTTTGATGTACGCAAAGCAAGTTTCACATTTCTGCGTTAATTTACGCTACTAATTTGGGACAAACTACATTGTACCCAAAGAAAACATCAAATTCTGTCTTACTTTTAGTCCCACAATCTGTTTTTGGGCCAACAAACGCATTACCGCAACCGCGAAAATCTGGTTGCGATAATACGTAAGTACCGCTCTTTTTTATGGATATGGATAGTAAGATACAAGTAGGGAAAATGTTTTTTGTCCCTTTAGTTTTATACCCAGTTCAGGCATATTTTTACTAACAAGAGAATTATGGATAGCAATTAATAAAGAGTTAAAGGATTTTACGTGGGAGGGAAAGATGGCAAGAGTCATGTGGGATAAGCTGACACTTCCAATAGAACAAGGTGGTTTGGGATTACCTGATTTGAATGGGTATTTCAGAGCTACTCAGTTAAGGCTGATATTCACAAGCAGAAAGCTATAATTCAAAGTAGAAAGGGATGATGATGAAAAAGAAGGGAAGCATACCTCTCAACTGTACCAAATTCCTTGGTATTTCATGGTTTGGGGCTCAAAATAATAGGATGCCACAAATTCCTGATTGGCCCCTTTAAATCCTGATTTAGTTTTCATTTTATTTTCATTTTTTTCATTCTCAATGAGCTTCTGTCATCAGTCTATAAATAATTGCCTGCAATACAGGGACTGAATGAACTGGGTGTATGTACTGCAAAACCATGCAACCACTGAGAAGGAGCACACAAGATGGACCCAAGGGTCCAAATACACACTACTACCGAAAGTAAGGCATGTATTATAAAGATGTAACTCATTGTCTAAGCACGCACTACTGCCTACAGTGGCTGTCAGTGACAAATAAAAGATCATTGGTGTCTACAGAATGCTGCAGCTCATGTACTTCATGGCAAAGAGGTAAAGACCCCAAGAAACAACAAACACCACCTCATTAAATAAAATTTAGTTAAAATATTCTTATTAATACTGATTGTCACGTAAGACTCTGGGGAATTAAGGCATCCCAAACAGGTGATCGATCATCATGAAATATTATTTTCTACACAAAACACCTTTATTTTATTAGCAAAGGTAAGTAAGAAAAACAACACTTTGTGGAGTTGAAGCCTGGATAGCAAATACAGTCTATGCCCTAAATCTATTAAACATGTCCATGTCAAGATCAAAAAGTGTGTCTACCTTCATTCATGATTTAACCTCATGTATTGACACATACTTGCCATTTTTCTGAAGCAGCTCCCAAAGTGAGAAACAGATAAAACCTCCACCACAGTCGTGCTGACCATGCTTACAGACAGCTTAAAACTAGGCTTAAACAACAAATTACAAAACAAAAACACTCCTTGGTGGCCAGCGGCATTTCTCCTTTAAGGAGGACCATGTGGATGTAAACTCAGTCTGCAGAGGCAAACTTCTTTAAAGTCATGATATGTCTCACACACTCCTGTTTCTTAGCAACCAAGATACATTTGTTTGTTTTGAGACTCCAATCAATCTGCACACAGGTGGCTTGCATTAACTACAGCCAATGCAGGACTAGCAAAGTAGATACCAACATTTAAGTTTTTTTTTTTTTTTTTTTTTTTAACCTGATTTGTTTGTTTGTATGCATTAATCAGAAAGTGAACTTGTAGTGACATAGACTCAGGCGGTACCGGTACCTTTGGGTTTCTTCTTGCCTTTAATTGTCTCCTACAGAGGACTTGGTAATTTAGAGGCATCTGTCATGAAATGCCTTCCCATGTAGAAGATTGTGAAGTATTGTCTACCAGGATCAAGATCTGGCTCATATGGTCAGCGTCAAAGGATTTGAAGAAAGGGTAATGGCAAAGTGAGATGATTTGCGTGTTAGGTATGTTTTATGCACTTCTAGGCCTTTTTTTTAAAGTAGAAAACCTTGCAGGAATATTTAATTATTTAGTTGCAATTTACCAGAAGACAACTGCCTTTTCAAACATGTATGCATGCATGGGAAAAATGTTACAGTAGCTACCTTCCTGTTTTATTTGCAGGCTGGATTCATAAACCCCACAGAGTGACAAGTGGCTCAGGCACGAGGTTTATATTTTCTATCTGATATGCAAGGGATAGTGAAGAGTCGCTAGTTTTACATGTGTTACAGAGCTTTCATAAACTTTATGCAGTCATTATTTTGTCAGCTTAGCTACTTATACTGTACTGTCAGTAGCTTTATACTGCGGCTCTCATAACCTTTATTAAACACCCTCCCGAAACAGTTTTGGTCTTTACTGTACTACTTTATTTGCAATGCTTTTGCTATTAACTGTGATAGTATTTGTAAATTAATTATTTTTACTCTACATGTGAACATCTCAACTCATCTTTGTTCAGGAATTCTGGAGTTAGTGGGCGGGTGTCAAAACCCAAATTTAAGAGCAGTTTTGAATGTTATCGTAATTTACTTTAAAGGTTAATAGAACAACACTTTTTACATGATTGCATCAGTGTGCAATTTTTAACAATACGGGTGAAACTGACTGGCATTATTGATTAACAGTAGCTTTCAGTGATTTTACTAGAAAATCAAAAATGTTTATGAGAGACAGGCGAAAAATGAAGTCAGCACCCAGAAGTGGTGTTCATGTTACAATATGACTCATGGCTGTTAGTGAGGGTGCCCTATAGTAACCAAGAGTCTCCAGTGAAATCCATATGTTTTTCTCCAGTTCAAATTTAGAATCTTGTTGTACAAAGTAATTGTATGTTTACTATGAAATAGTTGTCACTTACTATACCTATTTTCAGGGGTGATGTCAGCCTTTTGGGGCCTCATAGTCACAGAGTAGGCAAACAAGGCTGGAAGGGTTGGAATCAAACCCTGAACCCTGGGCATAGGAAGCAGCTCATTAATAGCTCAGAGTTTTGTCCTCTGAGCTAACTTACTTTGTTTAATATTAAATGTTGTTTGACTTGTTATATTTTGTGTTTAATATTTTGTCTGTTATTCAATTTGTGCTTGAATATTGGTATCCCACAATTCCACTGGAGAGGGTGGGATTATATGCAATTTTTATGTTAATCAGCATCCCAATTTTTGGCTGGTTATACCTAATTTTCATGGACCTTTGTCCAGATTTTTGATGTTTCCACGCTGATAGTATGATTAGGGAAGCTCAGGAAACAAGGAGAGACAGGGATTTGAATGCAGATCCTTAAGGAGAATAACAACAATCATACAGAATATTATGTTCATAAAGTAGCAGAAAGTATTCTAAGAACTAGCCAACAAGGGGATGGAGAAAGGAGATTTTAACAATAGGGATGACTGCAGTTAGGGTATAGAGAATAGGCAAGAGAAGGCTGGAATTTACTGGAGAAACCTGGCAAAGGAACCAAGGCATCGGGAGCAAATAATTAGAAGGAAAGGTAATAGAATGGGACGAGGCCAAACATTCATTTGGACTGCAGCTAAAGATTGCCTTCCCTATCAAGGATTAATATCAGAGTATAGGCAAAGAGAAAGAAATAGGGGGATCCTACGCAAAAGACCAGTACTGGAAAGTTTTTAGTAGAATCTAGAACAGAAGCTTCTGTTGAAAAAGAGATAATTAGCAGGGCATATAAAACATTGCATGATAACTATAAGAATAGATCAAAAGACATTAGAAAGGATTGGGAAGAGAGACTGGATAAGCAATTCACAAAGAAACAATGAGGGGGGATATATGTAGGACTCCCAAATATGCAACCCAGTCTAGTAGATTTAGTATCTTTGCTTGAAAGAGTTTGCATAGGTATTTTATACCCCAGGTAGACTCCAGATCATACCTCTGAACTATACCAAATTCCTCGGTAAATACCAGTTTTCAGGGAAAAATATTGGGGTCCCATGAATCCCAGATTGGCCCCTTTAACTTCCAAATTTCCCGTTTTTTTTTTTTAAGTTTTTTTTTTGGGGGGGTGGATTTGTTCCTGACATCATGACGTGCTAGGCATGCACGATGATGTCAGCTTCACAAGGCAGAATTCAGCTGCCATTCATTACTACTTAATTTAAACTTATTTAAGTGCAGCAGTCAAGAACTGCAGATTTGGACTGTTCTGTGGGTTTTTCCTCTTCTTATTCAGGCACAGCACATCTTTCTTTACCAGGCCAGGTAACGTAAAAAAAATGAATTATGTCCGAGGTGTCCTTTTCTTATTTTATGTCCAAGAGCTGTGTGTGTGTGTATGTGTGTGTGTAAAATGCCCCACTTAAGTGTGACTGATTACTCAGGGTTACTCAGACTCAAACCCTGTACCTCAAGTACAAGAAGCAAGAGCTTAAATGGTCTACCCATACCACCACTTGCGATTCAAGGAGTTACGTTTTACAGAATGTCTGGAATGTTTGGCTCATATTTTTGGTCTATTCCTTTTAAAATGTGTGGTTTTCTGGCAAATCAGTGAGAAATGATTTCACTACATAATGATAGCTATTTAAGATTCAGTCTTCCTATCTTTCAGCAAATGCATGGTCACATGAAATATTTTATTCTAGCAACTTTTCTAAGATTATACAAGCAATGTTTAAAATGTGTCCCTGGTTTTGGGCCTTTATCCCCCCCAATAAATTTTGGCTTTTCCAGATTTTTTTGTACTGCACAGTTCTTCAGGGCAAGAGAAGTTTAGTGCTGCTTATGTCAAGTCTGTTTATGTTGTTAGTAGGACAACAGGTAGAATGCTTGCTTTTAATGCAGAAGGCTGTGGGTTCTACTCCAACAGTATGTAAATGGATTGCTGATACTGTACTGTATTGTACTACTAAAGAGGGTGGATGTTGCAGTCTTGAGAATGTCCTCCTTGGTAGAGATACCTAGTAAATATAAACCTGTTATCAGTTTGCCATCCATTCCCTATTGCAATATTACTAGCTTATCATTTTTTTATGTAACATAGGCAATTTATTCCTCAAGGGCAACAGGCACTTTATTTGTAGCAACAATGAAATATAAAGTTGTTTGCTAGCAGCAACCTCTTCATTAGTTGCAGTCTATATCTCTTTAATGTGGAATTATTTACATGACTTTTACTTCTGCAGAGATTGTGCATATTTACTGATATTGGTGGACTGTAGATGTCTAAGCAGGCTTTTATGATGGAAATGTTCTGAATTGGGCAGTTTTGTCGTTATTGGTTCATGCATTTTGTTTCATTGTTTACTGGAAAAATGTTCAAAACAATAAATTTAAAATGTGCTTTAACAAGTGTGCTGTATTATACAAGGAATATAATTTAATACAATCAGGAAAGTGTATCAAAGAACACATGTATGTTTCATGTGCAAGGGGCCGATGATTTGAAAACAGCCCAAAGGTAATCTTTATCTGCCACTGGCCAGATGCATTTTCTTTGAATGTGAGTTTCAATGCTGTTTCAATGATTGAAGTTTCAAGGGCAGAGAAGTTTTCATTTTATAGCACAAACACTAATCAACATCTACTAAACAGATGTTGATTAGTGTTTGTGCTATAAAATGCAAAATAAAAGTTTTAAATGAAATCCAAATAATCATTGTAGAAGTAAAGCAGTATGCAGCTTACAGTGTTTATGGTAAATGTGGCGAAATAGCCAAGTAATGGAACACTGGAATGGCTGCAAGGGAGAGAGCTTTGTATGGGGGGGCCCATTCGACCATGATTTTGTGAGGGGGAAAAGGGCAACAAACTCAAAGACAGCCCCGGGTGGCACAAACTCTAGCTATGCCACTGATTAGTAGGTCATGGAGAATGACTTTTGGAGGTCCTAGCAAACTATAATATTCTTTTGCTAAGATTAGAATATTGCCTACCATTAAATGCCCTACTTTTACCACAAAATCCACATACTGCAAGTCACCAAAAACAAAATCCTAACGTTCATCATCTTCTCCTTTCCCAGTGAACATCATTGCTATACATTTTAAAAAAACGGTTACCATTTACTACAGGGTCTGGAGCAATATTTTGGTTGTCTGTTTTTCAGTTTGCGCTTGAAAGTTGGTATCCCACAATTCCATTGGAGTGTGTAGAGTTACATAATTATCTGTGCAAATTTTATGTTAATCAGCATTCAGATTTGTACCCTTTATTCACGGGTCTTTGTCCAGATTTTTGATGTTTCCAGGTTGAGAGGTATGTACCAGATAATTTTCTTCAGTTAAATTTTAAATGTTGCAGATGTGATCGGGAAAAAAGTTGTAACGGGGGATATATTTTTTGGCAGTGTAATGAGTTGGCAGACTACTCTAACAGAAATACTGGGTGAACAAATTTGTGTAACTAAGGAAATTATTTTTTGAGCTGTGATACAGAATTGGAAGTGCCTAGACATAACTTAGGCCATGCTGAGTCTAATTCTTGTGGCTGCCAAAAAAGCAATGAAAATCTAAACCAGCTGTACTAGAAGTAGTGAATACAGTGAGTGGGATCTTTAGAAAAGGGTAGGAGCAAATTACATATAAAAAAAATAGGAAATGTTAGAACAATACATGCAGAATAATGTTTTGGAGGAGGAATGAGGTTTAAAAGAAGGCAAGATTTGAATGATCTGTGTAATAGTTGACAGATAACTGGATTGATTATAAGTGATGTATAATGTTTGCAACTAAAAATATATCAATATGGTTTATTTTCATTTATATAAATGCATGATTGCCTATGTCATAAGTGATAATTTAATAAAGATCTTTCTTGTTTGAAAAAATAGTTTAGCCCCAACTAGAACAAAAAGAATAAAGAATAAAAAATAACCATACTCCTTGTTTATCCATGCAAGGCAGATGCCTAATGTATGAAAGAGATAGTTCTTAGAAGGACTGGCTAAAATATGGCTCTCCCCATAACCTACAGCACTTTAAAGAACTACTTAACTGTAGTAAAAAATAGATTATTGCAGACAAGAAAATCTACTTTAGTAACCCCTTACTAAACTGGTCCTCCAACCCGAATAAATTTTGGCCTACTATTAATAATATACTCCACCCCGGAACATCTACCACTCCTAATCCTGCCCCAAATAACATTCCCACTATAATAGCTGCTCAGTTTACCACACATTTTATAGAAATCATTAAATCTCTTAGCAAAGAATCCTGACATACCCTGATATGCCCTCTTCTCAGACAACAAACGCCCCCTATTTCACCTTAAAACTCATCCCACCCTCCTACATTAAATTGCTATTTCTTAAACTGAAACCTTGTTATACTTCAGTAATCTCCCTGTAGAATGCCTCAAGCTGGCTGCCAGTTCCATAGTCTAACCTGGGTCTCTTCTATCAAGGAATCATACATTCCTTCACTATTGAAAAAAATATTCATCATCCACCTTCTTAGAGGAAGAACCTCATCTGATATAACCAATTTCATACATCTCACCATAATATCCCCTTTGTGAAAAAAATTCGGGAAATGTGCATTCACAAGCAATTTCTTCAACATATTTTTAGCAAATCCTCCTGATCCCCACACAGCATGGTTTTAGACCCACCCATAACACTACCACAGCCATATTAACTTTAGCAGATACTACTAAAAAAGCTAGAGATGAAGGCAAACTTGTTTCCAATGTATTTCTTGATCTCTCTAAAGCTTTTGATCTAAATTCTCACCAAAAATTCTTCGACCAACTGCCTTCCTAAGGCTGTCACAGCTCACACTGCTATGGTTTAACAATTACTTAACAAAATGACTCGCCACTTTTTCGCCCTAACTTCCAGTCAATACTTGTGTGCCACAGAGCTCCATTATCAGCCCTCTACTCTTTAATATATTCATTAGCATTTTACATAAATCCTCTCAGTAAGCTTTCCTCATGCAATGTGATGATGATTCTACTCTAGTATGCATTTCTGACAACATAATAGTTCTTCAGAAAATTACTCATGTAGTCTTTAACTCTGTTGAAAGTCAGTTATATGATAATCACCTGCTACTAAATCCCAAAAAAGTGAATTACTTCGCTTTTTTTCCAAAATCCCATTTCCATGAAAAATCTTTAAAATGTCTTCCTTATATAATACCATGATTGACGTTACCCCTCATACAAATCTACTTGGAAATGGCAATCTTAAATTCAATTTACATATCCACAACAACATCAGTAAAACCTATCACAAACTAGGCACCCTAGATACAGCAAAAAATTTCTTACAGACTCTGCCTTATCCTCTCTCTTAAATGGAGCCCCTATCATGACCACCCTACAAGCCTCACTTGAACAGTGGTATAACAAAGTCACTAGACTCACTTGCAATAAATCTTACTGGACTCACCACTGTTTAACACTAAAAACACTTAACTGTCTTAAGTTTCCTGAACACCTATCTTATACTCAGCTCATCTTAACCCATAAAATCATCTGTACCCCATCCACCTCCCCAGCAATTAGACACCTACACCAATACTATCTTCCAAATTGTCTTCTTTGGTCAAACTACTGCTTACCATCTGCAAACCACAAAGGGCTGCTAGGGTTCGTTTCTATTCCAATAGTGTAGCTATAACTTGGAATAAAATTCCTATATCAATCAGGTCTATCACATACCTTCATCTTTTCAAACCATTACTAAAAGACATTCTCTCTGCCTCCTAGCTTTGTCTCTGCTCCTCCTCTGGGACATTCTTTTCTAACACCTTTCATTACCTTTCTTATACCTACCTTTAAATCACTAATTCACTTAAAATGCTTATCCCCTTCTAATACCTCACTTTATACTTCTTAAACTACTGTATCTACTTCTAATTAGCACAACCACCTTATCATTCCTTCACTACTTCCCTATTAGCACTCAAATTTGCTTATCTCCTCTAATATCTCACTCTACTATATTTCTTAAATTACTCCTACCTATCGTATACACCACTATTAAATCTGTAAAGTTTAGTACAAGTGTTTTAAATTTAATGTTTGTGAATATCAATACAAATTTTATTATACTGACTTTTATGCTATGTATTCACTGAAACTGCATTATACAGTTTTGGTATTGTAAATATTAATTGCATTAAATATGATACCTTGGAACTTTTCTCCCCAGGCTACTGCTGAAAAAGGGCACCTGTGCCCAGTCAGACTTTCCTGGTAAACAAATATTAATAACTAAATAAATAATAAACAAAAATGTCTATTAAGGGATAACTTGTAATATATAGCATAATCTTCATATATTTTTGTAGTTCAGTTGTGGGTATAAATATTCTTTCTGGATCCTTAATGATTAAAAGCTGAGTTTGTACAAGTCTATTCTGCATTCCTAATATCATGGCAGCAGACTTTTAGCATTAAAGGTACACTCCACCTATGAACTAAAAAAATATATTTTTTTCACTCATTCTTAGTTTTTTGAACTATTTTAACATCTCAGAATCATTCTAACTGCTTCTTATAGAACAAAATCCTGACGCACCCGTGAGGCAATAATTCAACTGCTGCAATGCGGTTGTAGAAAAATAGGTTTAATTCCGTAACAAATCCTTTGGTACAATAAAAACAACGTGGAGACTTTTAATCCTTTGGTACAATAAAAGCCTGGACAATTCCAGGCTTTATCAAGTCAGAATACAAAACAGAGTATCAGAACACTGCTTAAATACATAAACCACATGCTAAATTTAATTGATAATTAAGAAAAACAATTAATTAATTTAGTCTTGATGTTTTTAAAGGACATAAGCCATTTTGCTATCATATTATTAAAAATTCATAAAAATGCTTGTACTTGTATAAAATGGCATTTTCTATATTATATGCAATAATGCCTTTTCTTAAAAACCAATATATGTATACATTAAAAACAACGTTTGTATTCCTTACTTTACTTAGAATTTATAATGAAACAAAAACATAATCAATAAAACAATTTAATCAAAGCTATCTAACTGAGTGCAATTTATAATCTGGCTCTTCTTAGTTTAAGAACAGGCCAGGTGTGCTGCCAGCATCGCTGCCAGATTAATTCCCTGAACTCCAGGGTAGATTCCCAGTCTCCACCCTATTACTAGGATGCACCTGCTCAAGCACCATAACTGTCTTTCTTTTGTCTATGTCATATGTGTGCTCATATTCAGTTTTCAAACAAAACCCAATGTATACCACCCTTTTAGTGTTACAGGTATAAATATAACCGATTACTATTAATAATAACATTTAAAGGTACCATTCCTTTGTTTGATTGTCGTGTCAGTGGTAATATGTTTTTGCTCAAACACCTCCTTTAAATTTGGTCTTTTGCAACCAGATTCTTGAATTCATCATTGGATTGCAAAACAAACCAAAATTTTGTGATTATATCCTCGATTTCCTTTGAGTTCTCTGAAAAAGTGTAGATAAAGTGATTAGGGTTGTCCTGTGTTTGTATGTTGGAATGGGCAAACCAGCATTGTTGTTCCCAAACAAAGGTGTATATAAGGTGTCCCTTTTACTGAGAATTTCGTGAATAAGATTATTCACCAATGTCAGTAAACATTCCCCTAAGGTTGTTAGCTTCAGCAATGAAATCAGGCAGCCTACTACACATACGTGATGCCCTGATTAGTAAACCTTTTACTATACCTTTCTTTTGTTGAAATGGATGCTGACTATTGAAATGCAACAGGAATTGGAAAATGTAGGTTTCCTGTAGATCTTAGAATATAGTTCCATTGATTCAGCATCCCTCAGGATTGCTACATCAAGATAGTGAAGTTCATGCTCGTTGATTTCATGGGTGAAAGATAAAAAATCAGTAGAAGAGTTAATATGTACCAAAACCCTGTAACTTGTTCTCTAGTGCCGTCCCAGATGATACAAGGTAATATATTTGCCCACATAGTCTGAAAAATGCTATTACTCTCCTGTGTCTGTGTAATACCGCATTTGCATTACGGTAGCACAGAGGAAGCACCATAGCTACCTTCAATTGTCTAAACAATTCACCGTTGAAAAACACAAAACTGTTGTTTAAAACAATATTTAACATCTCAGTGGTTAAATTAATGATGTTATTACTGAGTCGGTTTCATGTTTAAGAAAATCGGTGAACCATTCAACCCCATAATAACTCTTTGATGTCTCGGTGATCATTAATGAAGAAGTGAGACATTTTTTTTAGGAAAAAGTTGAAACTCCCAGGAATCTTTGATCACATGGGTCATGGCCAGGTGCTTTTTGGTGACAAAATCTATGAATTTAGGCACCTGAGACAATTGGTCTGAATGGTAACGGCTGATGCATTTGTGGTTTTGGGAATTTTTGTTGACTAATAGAAAATTGTAAAGTTGCTCATTTGGTGATCATATAATGTGTATTTGATCTTAGCTAGAGCTATATTATACATTCTTCATAGGTAACATGCTCCTTGGATAACATAGCAATGTATTCAAATTCTTGTTTGGTTAAATTAGATTGCTGGGTATTCTTAAGATGAAAAAACCTGTCTCGCAATTCATGCTCCACCAACTCCTCATAGAGTTTTAAAGGTTGAACCATCGGTAATTGTAAGGTGTTTAAAATGAATAACTTCAGCATATACAATTTTACTGAAGTTCCAATACACCCTTTAGCCTTTGGTATTTTTACCAAAGGCTTTCAATTTGTACCTTCCAATAGAATTAATTTAGCAAACTTACTGGTGGATCTCAAACTTTTTACTCGAGCACTCAATTTGAAATATTTTTTCAAAAACGCAATATACAACACAAATGGGCTCAATAGAAAAAGTACATTTAACCCACCGATGGTTCAACCTTTAAAACTCTATGAGGAGTTGGTGGAGCATGAATTGCGAGACAGGTTTTTTCATCTTAAGAATACCCAGCAATCTAATTTAACCAAACAAGAATTTGAATACATTGCTATGTTATCCAAGGAGCATGTTAGGGTAATGAAACCGGACAAGGGTGGTGGTGTTGTACTTATGTACGACCACACCTATGAAGAATGCATACATAACATGTTGCACGATGACCAACAGTACGGTCTCATATCTCGCAATGAGTATAATATAGCTCTAGCTAAGATCAAATACACATCATATGATCACCTGTTACAAGGAGCTATTAATGAGCAACTTTACAATTTTCTATTAGTCAACAAACCCAGGGTTCCTATTATTTTTGGAATTCCCAAAACCCACAAAGGCATCAGCCCGTTACCATTCAGACCAATTGTCTCAGGTGCGGGCGTGGAACCCATTTCTAAATTCATAGATTTTGTCACCAAAAAGCACACCCTGGCTATGACCCATGTGATCAAAGATTCCTGGGAGTTTCTCAAACTTTTTCCTAAAGAAAAATGTCTCACTTCTTCATTAATGATCACCGTAGACATCAAAGAGTTATTCCCCAGTATACCCCATACGGTGGGGGTTGAATGGTTCACCGATTTTCTTAAACATGAAACCGGACTCAGTAATAACATCATTAATTTAACCACTGAGATGTTAAATATTGTTTTAAACAACAGTTTTGTGTTTTTCAACGGTGAATTGTTTAGACAATTGAAGGGGGTAGCCATGGGTGCTTCCTGTGCTACCGTATATGCAAATGCGGTATTACACAGATGGGAGCAGGTGCACATTTTTCAGACTATGTGGGCAAAATATATTACCTTTTATTGCCGATACCTGGACGACATTTGTATCATCTGGGACGGCACTAGAGAACAAGTTACAGGGTTTTTGGAACATATTAACTCTTCTACTGATTTTTTATCTTTCACCCATGAAATCAACGAGCATGAACTTCACTATCTTGATGTAGCAATCCTGAGGGATGCTGAATCAATGGAACTATATTCTAAGATCTACAGGAAACCTACATTTTCCAATTCCCTGTTGCATTTCAATAGTCAGCATCCATTTCAACAAAAGAAAGGTATAGTAAAAGGTTTACTAATCAGGGCATCACGTATGTGTAGTAGGCTGCCTGATTTCATTGCTGAAGCTAACAACCTTAGGGGAATGTTTACAGACAGGGGTTACCCGGAGTATTTGGTGAATAATCTTATTCACGAAATTCTCAGTAAAAGGGACACCTTATATACACCTTTGTTTGGGAACAACAATGCTGGTTTGCCCATTCCGAGAATCCCCAACATACAAACACAGGACAACCCTAATCATTTTATCTACACTTTTTCAGAGAACTCAAAGGAAATCGAGGATATAATCACAAAATTTTGGTTTGTTTTGCAATCCAATGATGAATTCAAGAATCTGGTTGCAAAAAGACCAACTTTTGTCAGAAAAAGAGGCCGCAATTTAAAGGAGGTGTTTGAGCAAAAACATATTACCACTGACACGACAATCAAACAAAGGAATGGTACCTTTAAATGCGGCATGTGCAAACAATGCCCTCTTATTATTAATAGTAATCGGTTATATTTAAAAGCACGTAGAACCAACTTGAAACCACACGGGTATTATACCTGTAACACGAAAGGGGTGGTATACATTGGGTTTTGTTTGACCTGCGGTGCGTTTTATATAGGAAAAACTGAAAGGGAGTTTAGGAAGCGTATATATGAGCACACATATGACATAGACAAAAAGAAAGACAGCAACGCATTCTACAAGCACTCCCTCAGTTGCCCCAATTTTAAGTTAGCCTTTATGGTGCTTGAGCAGGTGCATCCTAGTAATAGGGGTGGAGACTGGGAATCTACCCTGGAGTTCAGGGAATTAATCTGGCAGCTTAGGCTTGATGCTGGCAGCACACCTGGCATGAATGAGACATTAAGTATAGGGCCAGTTCTTAAACTTAGAAGAGCCAGATTATAAATTGCACTCAGTTAGATAGCTGCCAGGTCGATATAATGTACACACAGTTTTGATTAAAAAAACACAGCCAATTAGTTTACATTTCGGCTGTTTGTTTTATTGATTATGTTTTTGTTTCATTATAAATTCTAAGTAAAGTAAGGAATACAAACGTTGTTTTTAATGTATACATATATTGGTTTTTAAGAAAAGGCATTATTGCATATAATATAGAAAATGCCATTTTATACAAGTACAAGCATTTTTATGAATTTTTAATAATATGATAGCAAAATGGCTTATGTCCTTTAAAAACATCAAGACTAAATTAATTAATTGTTTTTCTTAATTATCAATTAAATTTAGCACGTGGTTTATGTATTTAAGCAGTGTTCTGATACTCTGTTTTGTATTCTGACTTGATAAAGCCTGGAATTGTCCAGGCGAAAGCGCTTGTCTCCACGTTGTTTTTATTGTACCAAAGGATTAAAAGTCTCCACGTTGTTTTTATTGTACCAAAGGATTTGTTACGGAATTAAACCTGTTTTTCTACAACCGCATTGCAGCAGTTGAATTATTGCCTCACGGGTGCGTCAGGATTTTGTTCTTGGTTGCTCTTCACTTTTTTGAGTTTTTGCTTCTTATAGAATTTTAATATGGTTTCCACAAAATGGCTGCCAATGCAGCTTGATATATCAATGTTGTTTTTCTTCAAGCCTTTCTCTTTCCCATAATCCATTTAAGTCTGCTTTATATGAGTCATGCTAGACATAAGGAAGTGGTGTGTTCTCATGCCATTGACATCTTCTTCTTCTTCTTCTTTTGGCTTTTTCCTGGTTAGGGGTCGCCACAGCGGATCACCTTGTCCGCTCATGATTGGCAGTGGAGTTTTATGGTGTCGAGTTGCCAGCCCAGTGCCCAACATTCCACAGAAGGCACACACACACTCACATCTAGGGCCAATTTAGAGTGTCCAATCTACCTACAACATGTCTTTGGGATGTGGGAGGAAACTGGAGCACCCGTAGGAAACCCACGCCTCATGCCATTGACATACAATGTGATTAATGCCAGTCACTGTCATCATATATACCTTCTGTAACAGGACTGCTTCTTTTATTTCTTGAATGGCCCTCATTTGTACATGTTTAAGTGCTTGTTTTATACTATACTAAGGAGTTATACAGCTGCAACCAAAAAAGTAGCTAAATTGCCTGCTTTTGTTCTAAGTATCTTTTTGCAGTCCATATTGAACTGACAGTCCGCTCCCCCGCACTTTGGTAAATATATTGCCACTTTATAAGAATTACAAGAACATATTTTCTGACATTTCTCTAAATGTCACCAACAAGCATTTAAAGTTTAAAGCTTAGTATTTCAATACTGTGATGCTGCTTTTGTTAATTTGTCAAAAAAGGTGACAACTTCCTTTGAACCACTGACTGATATAATTGCTCTGTTTTGCTATGAAAGGAATGGCTACTCTGGAAGCAGCTGTGAATCAGTGTAAGCTCTCTTCCTCTCTACAGTAAAGACAGTGGAAACAGTTTCACACCTCTCTGTCTATTTTATAGAAACTGCTGAGTTCCTGACATCAGCAGGACTAATTACCCTTAGAAGATTGTCAGCAGTACCTGACTACAAATTTCTCTGTGTCTGCGGTATGCCATGCAGGTGTAGACAACTTCCTCTGAAAATTATGTGAGAAGTTAAGTTTAAAAAAAAAAGTTGGTGGGCTTTCCCTTCCTATGATTCAAAGACAAGGAAATACTTTTATCAAGTACGAGCAGGTTTCTGTTACCTACACAATACTGGAACCATATTGTAGGCAGAAAAACATTCTATGAGTTGAGTTAAACTGTAGGAGAAAGTGGTGTTTTCCTTTAACATTTAGCGCATTAGAAGCCAATCAATTCCATATCTAGGCAAAATCGTATCAAAGCTGTTTATTTAATGTATTGGGGAATTTATATCCTATTGCAAGGACAATGACATCTGTCCACAATGGGCAGCTGATATATGGCAGACTGTTGATAAACAAAGAGAGAAGTAAGGGTTCCTGCACTAAGCCCAGGGGAGTCCTTTGTCCTGCACCCTGTTTCTGTGATAGCAGTGTTAAAGTCTTTTACAAACGTGCTGCTGTTGTGTTTGTTTTGGAATCACTGAAATACTTCTTGAGCAAACTGAATTTTGTCCAGCTGTTGAAGTAGTAGTTGGTGGTCCTCAGTTCCAAAGGCATGTTTAAAATTCAGGAAAATAGACAAGTGAGTAGATAATTTACAGGATATGTATAAGGGCAGTGTGACAGTAGTGAGTTCTGTTGTAGGATTGATGGATGCGTTCAAGGTGGAGGTGAGATTACATCAAGGATCAGCTCTGAGCCCTTTCTTATTTGCAATGGTGATGGACAGGTTGACAGATGAGATCAGGCAGGAGTCCCCATGGACTAAGATGTTTGCAGATAACATTGTAATTTGTAGTGAAAGTAGGCAACAGGTAGAGGAGACCCTGGAGGGGTGGAAATATGCTCTGGAGAAGAGAGGAATGAAGGTCAGCAGCACTAAGACAGAATATATGTGTGTGAATGAGAGGGAGGCTATAGGAATGGTGGGGATGCAGGGAGTAGCACTAGTGAAGGTGGATGACTTTAAATACTTGGGATCAACTGTTCAGAGTAATGGAGAGTGTAGAAGGGAGGTGAAGAAGAGAGTGCAGGCAGGGTTGAGTGGATGGAGAAGAGTGTCAGGAGTGATTTGTGAATGATGGGCACCAGTAAGCGTGAAAGGGAAGGTCTACAAAATGGTAGTAAGACCAGCTATGTTATATGGGTTGGAGACAGTGGCACTGACAAAAAGACAGGAGTTAGAGCTGGATGTGGCAGAGTTAAAGATGTTAAGATTTGCATTGGGTGTGACAAGAATGGACAGGATTAGAAATGAGTATATTAGAGGGTCAGCCCAGGTTGGACAGTTTGGAGACAAAGCCAGAGAGGCGAGATTGCTTGGTTTGGGCATCTGCTGAGGAAGGGTATACTGAGAAAAGGATGCTAAGGATGGAATTGCCAGAAAACAGGAAAAGAGGAAGGTCTAAGATAAGATTTATGGATGTGGTGAGAGAGGACATGCAGGTGGTTGGTGTGACAGAGCAAGATGCAGAGGACAGGAAGAAATGGAAAGACATGACCGGCTGTGGTAACCCCTAACTGGAGCAGCAGAATGAAAAAGAAGATAAATGCATGCTGGCATAATCTTCATCCCTTGCCAGTAGCCTCTTACTACCACAAATCTGCCATTATCTTTTTCATCTTGTATCACTATTGAAAATCTTCCAGCAATTAATACAAGTGCTCCTTTTTCCTTTGCCCCTAACATTCTGTTGAATATCCATCTTCAAATAATGTCTTTATATCAATTTCACATGCTCATTTCTTTCCAAATGTGCCTTCTGTTGCACTGATATTTGTACTCTTTCTTAATATAATTCAGTAGTATTGCCTTTTTGTCTATACCTCTGAGATCATTCACATTCCAAGATATAGAAAGTATTGCTCTTATGACAAGAAGTCATTATTACCTCCTATTATATATAGCACCTTTTTTAATGTCTATTTTCAGCTTTTGTGATATATGTACCCACTAATGTTTGGCAGGTTGATTCTTTATACATTTTTTTCTTATCAACATTGGAATCTATGTACATTTTACAAGACTTTCTGATTCAATGAAAGCCCTCAAACAAAAAAAGCAAACAGATCCCCAGAACACCCCCAGCACTGGTTAACTTGATACAAACAGACAAAACTATATACATTTTCAAATAAAGATTAACCTTCTTAATAGGAACAATTGCCCTAAATGGACAGCTTCAAACTCAGGCCTTAATTAATCTAACGTTGAAGTTATCCACGCTAAGATGCAAGTTATTGCCTGTGCTTCTGCTTACACTAATAAGTGCCTGTTTTTTATCTTTATTCCCCTCCCTGATGTGAAAAACAACTTGCATGCTTTCAGAAAACATTAACTTTAGCCTTGAAGAAACCAGTATTCTGGCTTTTTGATACACTATAATCAGTTTGCCTCCATGGAAATATAAGAGAAAAAATGTTGTTCTCAGCTGCAGGCTTCTAAAGACAAAGGAACATTTTTCATTATATTCAGTGTTCTTTTATTTATTTGTTTCCACTTAAAACTTTTTATCAGATTAAGCCAATGGTCTTAATCCAGATATTCACCTATACAAAAGTAAGAGAAAGCGTATCAGCTCTACATATATTATGATCTGTGTACGTTTGCACCCCATCCCCACCTCAATAGCCCAGGATTACAGCCTATTAACTTAAACATATTTTTGTATAGCCTTTTTTCTCTTTTTGCATTTTAATGTCTATATTTCTTAATACTGAAAAGAAGAAAGAAAGAAATACAAAAGACATCTGTTTACTTTAGTATCTTTATCACATGCAAAAACAACCAAAAATGCTTTAGTATAAAACATGCAATTTATATCATGAAAAGTTTCATAGAAATATTGATAAGAACAGAAACTGTTTTACTTACAGTTATATTTTTCTTTCCTCTACCCCTCCTGTCAGTGTCATTCCAAACATTAATGACATTAGTGAGGGAAATGCCTTTCAGCTCCCCGCAAGTTTAATAAAAGTCTAGTCTTCTCACTTTCTCACACAGATGTATTTCACAAATGCAACTAATGCTTTGCAGTCTCACATTTATTCACTACATTCATTGTTGCAGATCTTCTTCCAGCACTAGATTCCGGTTCACTTCCAAGCTAATAACAGTTCTTCTTGTCAATTCCTGTGTTTTTCTCTGACTCTGAAGGATTTTTCTTTAGAACAATGAAAAGGTTTCACTGTCAGAGTATCTATTTGCATTATTAGCAGAATAATGTAAAGCTTTGATGGCTCACTTTTTGTTGGATAAACTTTTATATTTCTTCCTTAACCTGTTCTGCATCAAAAAATTAATTTGATCATCAAGGAAAAATATTCTGAACACAGCTGGATACAGCAGCTTCTCAACATTCCCTGATTGCTGGAATACATTTGTTTCTCTTCTGCCTGGTGTGCAGTGAATAATCATCTTCCACAAACATTCTACTAACTCCAACTTTTAATATATTGCCCTTTCACTACAGTTTTGTCAAGATCAATTTCTGATGGTACGTTTGCATCTTTGCTAATACAGGTCTTGACTTCTTTCTCAAGGTCTATGTTCTCACATAAAAAAAAAAATAAAGCGAATGGCTAATAATCAAATGTTAAACAGTAAAAGTTTAATGTACCAAACATGCTTAATAGTGAAAAATAATGAATCGAATGACCATTGTTGCCCTATTCCCCACTGTAGTGTGATCTTGGAGTTGGTATATATAGTTGGGGGGGTGGAGGTGTGGTTGATTGTATTTTCAATGTTGACCAACTATGGCCATTTGATGAATTATTTTTCATTGTTAAGCTTTTTCTGTATGTCAAACTTTCACTGTCAAACATTTTATTATTAGCCGTTCACTGTAATTTTTTTCGATACAAGAACATAGACCCGCTTTCTTATGGCCAGGTTTTGAACATGCACAATGTATGCCCTTTCACTTAACAGTTCCTGCTGTGGAATACCAATCCAGTTGCTTATTTCTGCCTTCATAAAATGTATACAGTCTGTTCCTTCCAGTTTCTCTGATACAGCAGAAAATCTCAGATTTTCCCTATGCGATCTGTCCCCTAATTCTACCATTTTTTGAAACATCACTTCTTGAGTAGTCTCATACTCAGCCAGCCTTTTTTTTTCATTTCAACCTCTCATTTTGCAGTTTTATCAGCTCATAGGAATATCTGTTTAAAGCTTCTTCCATTTTTCCAGGCTTTTGTTTTTTCAGTTGATATACTCTTGGTCAGAGTTGTGTTTAGTTTAATCAGCTCTGAGCACATGTGAGTTATTTCTCCTCTAGAGTACTGGAAGCCATGTCTTGCACTAAAGATGGAGCTTGAACTGATTTTTGCTGAACAGCTGCAGGATTCTTTCTAGTCAGTATTTTCTCTTCACCTTTTCTAGATGATTTTCTATCAGGCTCTCTTGGTTTCTTTTTTTTTTTTTTTTTTTTTTTTGCTGGTATCCAGGCAATGTACTTTCTAGCCAGTTTCTGAATTTACTAATAGTGACAGAGTTGTTGGCCCTTGTCTTTCACTTTCTTTTTCACATTAAGAGAGCTGAAGTTAAGCTGTTGATCAGTGTGCATCCATCTTAGAAAGTCAATATATTATGTACTTTTGAACTTCTTAAAGCTGCTATTTACATTTGACATTAAATAGGTTTGATCATAAATAATGCAATCATCTAAATGTAGCTGTACCCCAGGCTAATATTTTTAAACCAAGTCTCTCAGAATAACCAGTTTTACCCTGTAACAAATTTATTTTTTTCTTAAGAATTATATTTATATTATTTATAAGCATTTTATATGTGACAGTATTTACAGCTGGTCATGAGTAAAATAATATGTCATCATTTAAAATGTATTGATGAACATGTTAAGTCAGTTCTGAAGATGTCTCAGGGTACACAAAAGGAAAAACGTTTATTGATTTTTTATTAGTATGTCCTTCTTCTTTCTTCTTTGATTTTTTCAAGCATGATGATAACACAGACCCTTTCTTATATGGTGCTCCTGGCAGTGAGGTTTGGAAAGACTCAAACCGATGGAAAACACAAAGAATCTCCAGACCAGTACCCATGGCTCCCAACCAGTGGGTCTACCTGAAAATGGGTCATGGGCTTAGAAAAACTAGCCAGTTAACAACTTTAAAATAAAAAGCAGCAACAAAAAAATAAGCTAGGGCTCAATTGATATCTCTCCTGTCACAGAGAAACTGTTTCAAAAGGTAGTCATGGACATAGTGGAGCATGTCAGCATCAACGTCACAGTTGAGAAATGTACTCTTTTAGCAATAGACTATGCTAAGAGGTATCACTAGATGGCTGCTCTGCCCTGCATTGAGGCAGAGATAGCAAATGGTTTTGCTGGATATTTTTTAAAATAGATGAGTTACCATAAAACTTCTGATAGGCTTGAGTGTCAGTTTGTGCCAAAACTAATGTCCTATCTGGGAAAACACTATGGATTGAAGCAGTAAAGAATCATTAAATGTCAACACATATGAATGGTTTGGTAGAATTAGTTTAATTCATTCCTCAAGATCCTGATCTAGATATCTACATACCAATCAAAGAGGAACTAGAACAAGTGCCTGTCCTATTTTGTCTTTACACACAGAGAGATGTCCAAGGGAACCACATTTTTTCACCATTTAAGCTAGTGTGTGGCCATTATGGAAAGCAGTACACTGGATTTAACTCATAGTCATTTGGAGGAAATATCAGATATCTGTGAGGAGACTGTTGAAGAATTTGTCTAAAATGCAGTACAAGGCTTAAGAAAGCATATGATAATGGCAAATGAGTGTGTGTGTGTGTGTGTGTGTGTGTGTGTGTGTGTGTGTGTGTGTGTGTGTGTGTGTGTGTGTGTGTGTGTGTGTGTGTGTGGACTATCTATAACAGCAGCAGAAAGACTGGAATAATATCAAGGCATGAACCCAGAAATATAAGGCACTTACCTGTATCCAGCAAAACAACCTTCAGTAGCACAAAAGGATCCTTTCAACAATGTGGGAGAAGTGAGTGATGTGAATTATGTAGCTGATCTGCCAGGCAGATGGTAAAAACTCTGACTATTCTATGTCTGTGAATTCAAATCCTTCCATGACAGAGAAGCCTTAGTTCTAAACACCCACAGTCTCCCAAAGCAGGAACCAGAGAGCATTTCCCTGTTAAATCTACTTGGAGAGTCTCATTCTGATACTGTTTCAGAAAATATGGTGTTTTTGAGGCTTTCTGTCATTCACACACATATAGAAAATTACAGAACTACTGGAGGTTTTCATAAGCTTGTTGACAGATAAGTCAAAATGTTCCTATATGGTTAACTACTCTGCATGCAAAAGAATGCAGAAACTACTAAACAGACTTCTTCTATTCGGGATCACAAAAATGATAAAACAGACTATAGTGGAAATACTATGGCAGATAATGAATATGAAAATTATCTAGAACTCCAACAGTGCCTGAGCCTTGACATCATCTAAGACTTTCTGATGCTTCTGTCCTGAATCATATGCTCATCTGTTAACAGAGATGGAAGCCTTTTATCCTAGTATAAAGCCCCATTATCTCATCACAATCTCTCCTATGATACAAACGTTCATCTTTATTTAGTAAAGATATTCAGTTTTATCTTTTACATATTCTGTACGTTTCCCTTACAATCTTCTGTCCCCTGAAGATTACCACATTTGCCTTTTTCCTGCAGTTCTTTCTACTGATTTCTTGATCTTCCTATTATTCCTTAGTTTACCTATGATAACTACCACCCTGAATTTTTATTACACTTTGACTGTCTTGTCATTCCATATTTTAGCAGACTCTAGAACAACGTATTGTTTTTGAATATGCCTAATTTCTTTACTCTGATCTTCCAGGAGTGTACTATTAATAGTTCCAAATATCATTCTGTATGCCTTCTAGCATGTTGTCCATTCCTCTTATTTGGATGCAACTTTATCAGCTTATTTACAAACTTTCATTATTATGCCATCCCTTTGGGAAGTATAACCCTTCTGTTTCATTTGCCCTTTTTCACTACATAATCCTATTTTGATATTCTATTATTTTCTGTTTGAACTCAATTTAGAAAGGTTTCTGCATGATCTGTATGCTCGTATCTTGTCTTCACGCCCGGGGTACTCTGTGTATTACCTTTATCCATTACTAACTGACTATTTATATCCCATTCATTTAGTAATTTAATTCTTTCCAGTAATTACAGTTTTTACAAACTACATAGCCATCAACAAAATAATTTACAAACTACTCATCTTATATATGAGTCTTCTTTCAGAAAAGAATCCATGTCATCTTCCAGACAACAATGCATAACGATTGCTTGAAAAGTGCTTACATTTTCTTCTTCTGTTTTTAATTAAGATTAACATACATTATTACAAAGAACACAATACTGAATACAATAAAGTCTACAGTAATGAGGAATAGATGCCATCTATTATTGTCATCCCTAACACTGTACCACCCTTCTTACAGGTGGGAAAAAGATAGCAAAAAGGAAGAAATTCTATTGAGTCTAAAGACTTAAATTTTCACATAGCAGAAAAATTATAATAGTTTGAACAAGATGCTAATGGAAACTCAGTATCAAGGGCTATTATCTGGTTCCATACATTCAACATCTGCTTAGTAGTGAGATTAGCAAGCAATGCCAATTTGACAGTTTTAGTTAGTAGATTACTAATTTCTCCTACAATACAGATCTAGGAAAAATATTTGAGGTTCCTGAAGATAAGATAAAATCTGATAACTGCAAAATAACTAAGTCACTCAATTCCCCAAAGGCACATATACCCTTCAAGAGGCTCTGACAAAGACAACCAACTGATGACAGAACCAGAACCATGGAATAAAATGTATTGTGAAAATATGCATACTAGTACCCCTTGGAAAGACAGACACTGATGGAAATAATCACATGGATAATACATCCCTAAAAGCTAACCCAGTGGTCATAGACCTGGGAACACATGTTGACAGTAACCTGACCTTTAACCACCACATGTCCCTTGTGGTGAGAAAATATTTCTTCTTTGCACAACTTATAAGTAAGGACATGGCATCCAGGTCCAAAGAGGACATTGTTCTACTGTATTCAGCTCTTACCAGACCAGACATCAAGTACAACACATCCTTCAACATGTACCTGACCGGGCACTTGCAACAGCTCGACAGAAAGCCCTATCCCTGTACTCAGTCTCCTACAGACTGCCGCTTGGCTATCTATGCCTAGCCTATAAGGCACGCACTGACCTCATGTTGATAGATCTGTTGCATCTCCTCAAAACAATTAGCATCAGAAATACCAAATCTAAGAACCTAAACCTTGCCTGCAACATAAACAGGAGATGTTGAAGGGATAGGTATGTCTCAGGAACCCAAACACTGATTTGAAGTGTATCTTAACAAATGTAGTAGATTTACAGCAGACAGAATTAATTCTATCACTGTACTTATGGAATTAGTTTTGATGAACAACTTTTTGTTTATTGATGGTCAATATTATAAACAGATCACTGGAGTTGTAATGGGGCAGCATCTGTCCCCATTTTTGCAAACTTAGTTATGGCTGAATGGGAAGATAGTTTCATATTGAATGGTGAGTTCCATAACTGCTGGTCATTATATAGTAGATTCCTGGATGATGTATTTATTGTACAGACATACTGATGTAAGGCTCCAGGAATTTTTGGATTTTATAAACTCTACCACAAGGTTTTTACAATTTTCTCACACCATGAGTGAAACTAAAATTGCATTTTTGGATGTAGAGATTACTAAGGACTTATATCATTTGAGGCATTGTTCTAATATTTTCAGGAAGACTACCTTTTCAAATGCTTATCTTCATTTTTCTAGTATGCATCCAACCTTTCAGAAAAAATCTGTAGTTAAAGGTCAAATGGTCAGGTCGGCGCATATGATTACATAACAAGAGGTATTTAATCATGAATGTAATGTTATAATGAATATGTTTTTGGAGAGAGGATATCCCATGGAATTTTTAGTCAAAATAAGAGATGAGGTCATAGCAAAAAGAGAAAGGGGAGTATACGTCCCTATTTTGAATGGTAACAACCATGTGGTTTACAATGATTTTAACAGGGACGTTTAAATTAACAACAACAATAGGAAGATAACATTTATTTCCAGCTTTTCTTTGGACAGTAGTGCTATTGTTAGTAGTAAGAACAACTAGGGAATTATTTTGTCCGACAGTGGGCTTATGAGCAAATTAAGTACTGAACCTCAGATAGTATTTAGATGATATAAATCTTTTAAGAACTACCCTGAATCTAGTAAAACACAAGTGGCTACAGATTTCAGAAGGTTTGGTACTTTTAAGTGTGGGAGGTGTTCACAGTGCCCTTATGTACTGGTGGGGGAAAATTTTAATATAAATAATAAAATGTACAAAATACATGGATATTTCACATGGTATACAAAAGAGGTGGTCTAGTTAGCCCAATGTTAATTGTGTGCTGCTTTTTATGTCATCAAGACCACCCAGAAATTCAGTGAACGTATGTGTGAACACCTTTTAGATATTAAGAAGAAAAGAGAGACTAGTTTTAATGATCATTATTTAAGCAATAACCGACAACGTAGGTGTGGTATATTGTAGGTTTACCCATGGTTGGTGTGGTTTAATCGTGAGGGTGAAGCCCAAGTGATTAAATAAAGCCAACCATGGGTAAATTTCAATATACCACAACCAGGAAAGTCGCTTGTTGCTATTACACAATGACATAATTAAAAAAAAAATACTTACTTTTCTTAAATAATGTCTTTGTATAATGCCTCCGTGCTGCCCTTCTGCATTTTTCTGGTATCCTAGGGCTTTTTCTGATGTACTGTGCATGCGTATGGGACTTGTGTTCCCACGCTTACACAGTACGTCAGTGCTGTGCAGAGGTAGCAACGGAGAAAGGATGATCTCTGTTGCTATTTTTTTTTTTAATTGAAAATTAAAAGAAATTGGGAGACTTTTTATGTTCAGGAGAGCCAGGACAGACAAAATAAAAGGATAATCAGGTAAGTTTCTTTAGTTTTGCAGAACATACCTGATTATCTTCTTATTTTTGTCTGCACCATCTCCCTCTCATTTCAGGTCTTTCGTTTTCTTTTTTTGTGCAAAAAAAGAAAGAAAAGTAAAAAAAATATATTAGATATACTAATGGGAAAAAGTCTGGGTGACTGAACCTTTTTCCGTTAGTATATTCTCAGATTTACGATGGGCATGCTGGTTGGGCTGGCCAATAAGTGTGCTCATTTTTGAATATTAATGGCCAGTCATTGTATAATTTAGGTTTTTAGTAATTGAACAGGTTAAACAGGACCTTCAAGGGAGGATAACAAAAGAACACTTAGAACTATGTGTACTGCTCAGACAAGCTCCTCGTGGTCCTGCAGAGTGGTCCTAGCTACAGGGAACTCAGAAAAGCGACTACTTTCTGGCTTTAAGTATCTTTGCTTTTTTCACTTGGAATAGCTTCTGTAGCTTACCCTGAACTAGCTTGAACTGTTTTTTAACTGTTTGCTGCATTATTTTAAAATCTGCACTTAAAGTTACATTTTAGTCGAATTTGATCGAAAGTTTGTTTGTTTGTTTGTTTAATTTAACTGTTGAGGCTGCCCACTAAAGTGTGCTAGCCTGTGTAACTGATTTATCACGGTTTCTGCATTTTCTGTGTGTTTCTATCAAAAAACAAAAAACCAAAAAATAATCCTTGTTTCCCGCCTCTCCTCGACTAGTTTAGACCAGTTTACAGGCATTGCTGTATTCTGGGCTGTGGTGTAGTTCCTGTGTTGTCCATTACCTTACTTGGATAGAAGGAAGTTTCTTTGCTCACCAGTGGGAGTGGGGAGCCTTGAGCAGCCTACCTGTCCCTGTAGGAAGTGACCTCAGCACAAGAAGCTGTAGTAATTGGTTGTTTTGGACCATTTCTAGCTCTTTTGTAGTTCACTGTTTAAAATCCGCCTCTGGGCATTTTTTTCTGGCTATACTGCTCAGACAAGCTCCTCGTGGTCCTGCAGAGTGGTCCTAGCTACAGGGAACTCAGAAAAGCGACTACTTTCTGGATTTAAGTATCTTTGCCGTTTGTTCACTTGGAATAGCTTCTGTAGTGTACCCTGAACTAGCTTGAACTGTTTTTTAACTGTTTGCTGCACTATTTTAAAATCTGCACTTAAAGTTACATTTTAGTCGAATTTGATCGAAAGTTTGTTTGTTTGTTTGTTTAATTTAACTGTTGAGGCTGCCCACTAAAGTGTGCTAGCCTGTGTAACTGATTTATCACTGTTTCTGCATTTTCTGTGTGTTTCTATCAAAAAAAAAAACAAAAAAATAATCCTTGTTTTCCCGCCTCTCCTCGACTAGTTTAGACCAGTTTACAGGCATTGCTGTATTCTGGGTTGTGGTGTAGTTCCTGTGTTGTCCATTACCTTACTTGGATAGAAGGAAGTTTCTTTGCTCACCAGTGGGAGTGGGGAGCCTTGAGCAGCCTACCTGTCCCTGTAGGAAGTGACCTCAGCACAAGAAGCTGTAGTAATTGGTTATTTTGGACCATTTCTAGCTCTTTTGTAGTTCACTGTTTAAAATCCGCGTTTGCACGGCTTTGCGCGGTTGTGCGCATAGGTTAAACAAGGTTAAACTTCTTCTGGCTCCGCCAGGTCTGCTCTTCAAATTTTCCCTTAAGGAAGCTCTACTCTTAGTATAATCAGACTACTCACTATATTATAAGCCTAGCACTTGTTCTCAATACTTCTCTACTAAGTAAGCACTCTCGTACTAAGTAAAGCACTACATCTACTTACCACCCCTGTGAATATCCACTTCCCTTAAAGGTACAGCACTCCCTTATACTGTTCTAGCATGTCGAGTGGTAGATTACTGGTGTCCTCTCCAGTTCAGCTGGTCAATCTGGGTATCTTGAGACAATGCTACAATTGTCTCATGTACACAGACAACCCTCTCCTCCTCCCAACAAACACAAATACATGTGAGAGATGCAACTATATAGCCAAACTGGAGACTGAACTCTCTCAACTCAGGGCTGGCATGACCAGACAGGAGGAGATGGTAACCACACACACAACAATCCCAGTCCCACATAAACCTACCACAACTGCAAACCAAACACATAAAAACACAAAGACATACTCGGAGGCTCTAATAAAAAACTTACCAAAACAACAGAGACTCCCAAAGCAGACATCCAAAAATCCACCACCTCAAAACAAAACACATGCAACACATACTTCAATAAATCAGTGTGTCAACCAATCACAGCCCTTAAGGCCAAACACCATGCCTGATACACTAGTAATAGGTGACTCTATAGTCAGACACACTGATGTCCCGCTGACCAGGCTGAACAAGGAGAGGGTGACTGTGAGCTGTCTATCGGGAGCTAGGATCTGCCACATAACACACGCACTCAAGTCACTCCAAAGCAAGTACAAATATGACTCCATCATTGTCCATGCTGGTGTGAATGACCTGAGATGTACCTCCCTGGACTACATGAAAAGAGACATAGAGGAGCTCTCCGATTATGTAGCCCAGGCTGGTATGACCCTGACCCTGAGCAGCATCTTGCCCTCACCAAGAATGATACCACAATACAAAGACAAGATGATCAGCTTTAATAATTGGCTCAAGTACTGGTGTCATTCTAAGGGGATCAATGTCTGTCTGCCTGGGATGACATGTTGGACAAGCCACGCTGCTTCAAGGGATGGCTTACACCTGTCACCACTGGGCTTCCGGATATTGGCTAAGGCTCTTGCCACCCCATAGTGCCTTTTTTAGGCAAGGCTCAAAAGACAAACCCACCTCCTTAGAAAACAAAAATGGAAAAATACTAAGGGTAATGCTGCTCAACGCCAGAAGTCTAAATCTCAAGATGCAGGCACTTGATGCACTCCTCAGCATGGAGAACATCGACGTCTGTGCAGTAACTGAAACCTGATTCAAGGCTCCTGAGAGCACCCCAGTGCTACCAGGCTATACCTCGTATCATGCTTTTCGGCCCCAAAACACGGGCCGAACCACAAAGGGAGGGGGAGTGTCCATATTCATCAAGGACACCCACACCTCCAGGTTAGTAGCAACACATGAAGCATCAGAGACCATACAGGTGCAACTAACCATAGGCAAAACTGCTATACAACTGGTAGCATGTTACAGACCACCCTCCCAATCTCAAGAACCCCACTCAGCCTTCCTGAAGACATTGGAGGATATGAATGTATCACAAAATACCATCATACTGGGAGACTTCAACTACCCAAACATAGATTGGGTACATTATTCTAGCCCTAATACCCTAGCCCAAAGGTTCCTGGAATTCATAAATTCAAATGCACTGGAACAACTAGTCACCTCTCCCACTAGGGGAGATAATATACTAGACCTGATCATCACAAACATGGGGACAAAATGTTCCACACTGGAAGTATACCCCTTACTAGTGAGATCTGACCACAAACTAATCACCCTGGATATACATATCCCACCTCCACCCCAGCACAAAGACCACAGTGAAAAACTTCTCAAAAGCAGACTTCACTCTTCTTAAGACTGAGATGGTATCCTTTAAGCCCACTGTGCCAGTGGATACCACATCCCACAATGCGCAATCCTTCACAAATGCTTTCTATGGACATCTCCAAGAATGCATGGATCATGCAATCCCAAATAAATCCAAGTCCCTCTCCACCAAAGGCAAGCGTCCTGTCTGGTGGACCTCAGCCATTAACAAATTGTATAACAAAAGAAGGAAGCTACTGCACGTCAGAGCAAAATCCCATGAAGGGAAGACATCTCTGATCAACATTAGCAGAAAACTACGTTCTCTCATAAAAACATCCAAGGCCAACTTTGAGAGAAAAATCGCTAGGGACACTAAAGATAACCACAAAGCCTTCTTCAGCTATGTTAGAAACCTGGGTGGAAACCCTCAGATATGTTCAGAGTTGGTTCACAACAACAAAAAATACACTGAACCCACAGATATTGCCAACATTCTGGCTGACAGGTTCAGTGCAAATTTCTCCCCTCCCTCACCCCCAAAAGAAGAAATACTTATCCCAGCTGAATGTAATCTCCCTGTCATCTCAGATGTCCAAGTGAGAACTGCCCTAAACAAAGCTAAAAACACAGCATCAATGGGACCTGGCGGTATCCCGGGTTGCGTGTTACGTGAACTCCAAGAGGAGCTAAACCCACACATAAAAATGCTATTTAACCTTAGCCTTACTTCGGGATATGTACCTGAACACTGGCGTACAGCAACAGTGGTCCCACTCCACAAAGGGGCTGCCTCTACAGACCCTGGAAACTAGCACCCCATGATCCTAACCAGCCTGGTCTGCAAAGCTATGGAAAGAATCATTATGGAACTCATAAACAGAGACATAGGGGACCTACAGACACTTGACCCCACCCAGTTCGGCTTTGTAAAGGGCAGATCCTGCCTTTTGAACCTGGTTGACTTTTTCAAAACAATCACTAGAGCCATTGATGAGGGCAAAGCAGTCCATACAGCCTACCTGGACTTGGCTAAGGCCTTCGACACAATACCCCACTCAGGCATCATAGATAAGCTCAACAGCTTAAACGTAAACCCTTATGTCACTAGATGGGTTGTAAATTGGCTAAAGGACAGAACCCATAAAGTTAAAATCGCTGGAGCAATGTCAGACTCAAAGCCAGTCACAAGTGGTGTCCCACAGGGATCTGTCCTGGGACCCCTCTTGTTCGGCATTTATTTCTCAGATGTTAAAGCAAATATGGGAGGGCTGTGGCTGACAAAGTTCGCAGATGATTGCAAACTAGGCGCCATAGTTGATACACCAGCGGACACATACATCCTACAAAAAGGCCTCACAGAAACGGACAACTGGTGCCGGAGTCACAGCCTTAAACTAAATGCCAAAAAATGTATAGTCATCCCCTTTGGGAAAAACAAAGTACCCACAAATTATCACATAGACAGCAACCCACTGAGTACCAAAAAAGTAATCAGAGACCTAGGGACCCAAGTCGACAGCGACCTCTCATTTGACACCCACGTTGCCAAAGTGGTTAGAAAAACATTCTACCTTGCACACCTCATCATGAAGGGATTCACATCCAGATCCAAGGATGTCATTGTACCCCTATACTCCTCCCTCATCAGACCCATGATTGAGTACAATGCCCCATTTGGTATGTACCTCACCCGATATTTGCAACAGCTGGAGAGACCACAAAAATACCTCACCAAGAGGATCAAGGGTCTCCAACATATGTCTTATTCTGCCAGACTAAAGAAACTTCAGCTCTATTCAGTAGCATACCACCTGCTCAGAGGTGATCTCTGCCTGACGTATAGGGCCATGTTCAATCAGGATCTGATGGACATGCTCCACCTCAAAAAATCCAAATCCATCAGGACCACGAGAGCTAAAGACTTAAACCTTGGCACAAGTATGAATAGGACATGCTGGAGGGATAGATTCATAACCCAGAGGCTTCCCATGCTCTGGAACAAGATCCCAGTTCGTATTAGGCAGAGCCCCTCACTGACTCTCTTCAAGAGAAATCTTGATGAGTGGATGGGAGATCGTAAGTTTACCCCAGGGTCACATCTGTGTCACTGCTAGACAGGGGCACAGTAAACTAATTCTATTATATAAGGGACCTTCATTGTGTCACTACTAGACAGAGGCACAGTATTCTAAATTTATTCTGTACATTTTTTGTACCATTTCATGGGGTGGCAAAAGCCACATCACTATGGCTAGGCTTACAAATGCCCCAGGGCAGATAGCCTAGTACTATACTATGAAACTATGAAACTATGAAACTATTAAAATGACAAGTTTTGTTGAATGCTACAGTGTTTCCAGGAATTACTGAAGCCTGTTCTATTAATTCTATCTTAAAGTTAAGGCAGTATACTGTTTCTAATTGTTTTTAATTGGTAAGTGGTTTTAGAATCTGATTGGTTGATTTTAATCAAGTGATAAGGGGATTCTTTTATAAAGTGATTCACTTCAAATATTTCTTGTTCTGATAAAGTTCCGACATAAGGGAACGAAAGCGCTTAACTTTAACATTCAATAAAATTTGGATTTTTCTTGGAGTTTTTCTACTGGCTGGCTTTTTTTACTCACCTTTGCTACCACAAGTGTGTGTATTTTCAGTTTGTTCTTCACCGTTTGGTTCTTGGTTTGTCAAAGTTGCTAGAATAACAGGATTTGTCTTAGCATACATTTTTCTGAAGGCTATGAAGTCTGAAACACAAATGTATGCCATTATTTAGTGACTTCAATCCTGAGCTCATCCCAGTGATTTACCAGAAAATCACAAAATTTATGAGGAGAACAAAAATATGAGGCAAAAATCTGGACAGTTGAGCAGTATGAACACACACACACACACACACACACATATATATATATATATATATATATATATATATATATATATATATATATATATATCTATGGTTCCCCTTCAAAACATCTAAATCTCATAACATCAAATTTCAAAACACTGAGACCATAACACTGAAAGCCCAAAACATCTAAAGTTCATAACATGAAAAACTCAGAACACTGAAACTTTGCATCACATCAAAAACTACAAAGCACATGTAAATAACATCCCCTCCACCTATAACAACACCAAACCAACAAACACACTTTTTACTATGTTTCTGCAGGGGGGCTTGCCCCCCCCCTGCACCCCCCACACCCCTCATAAATTAAATATACAAACTCTGAGATCGCACTACAGTGGGAAATAGTTAATTTCCTAACCCTACTGTATCGCGATCACCATAAAGAATGTACACATATTGTTTAAATCACTTACCTGTATGGCCTAAAAATATGTACAGAGTGGCAAAATAAACACTATATACATAGTATAAATTCCTACAGTATATAAATAATAACTATATAAATAAAGACTACAACATCTTATAGTGATACCACAAGATTAACAGATTAAACTATAACATTTACATGTTTGTTGATACACTACTCGATGTTATACATTTTCAATGTTATGAAATTCAATGTTATAAGTTTCAGATGTTTTGGATTTTCAGTGTTATAGTCTCAGTGTTTTGAGATTTAGATGTTTTGAAGGAGACCTATATATATATATATATATATATATATATATATATATATATATATATATATATACACACACACACACACACACACACACACACGCACACACAGAAAGAAAGTGATATTGTACTCAATGATGTCCCTACAGTGTTATAACTGCTTATTAATTATATTTTGTTTAAATTCAAAAATAGCCTGATGGGGCAGATATAAGTATATGACTGGCCCCTGACAAATATTCAACTCACTTTTAATTGCCTTACACAATTGCAATCATAAATGAGTAAAAGCTAGTCAATACAAACAGCATTTGGAAGTAAAACGTTGTACAAAAAGTACCCCCCCCCCCCGGTCTCCCAATAAGTTGCATTCTCCAAAATCTCCACTTCTTGTATATACCACTTCTGACATTGCACCATCATTCCCCAGAATACTGGCAATTCAACTTTCCATGGTAAACCTGAATATTCACACACTAGTGATTGCACACATGAGTGTCAGTCACAAGTGTTCAACAAATAGCGTTACTGCCAATGTAATATTGTTTTTTGCTATGTGTTCTCTTTTCCACAATTCACTCTTTACCCAAGGAAGATGCAATTATAATATCTTATCCTCTTGTACAGGAACGTTTCTTTATTCACTATGAATGACATTTTTCAGAATGACTTATTTTCATATTTTGTGCAAAGAGTGTTACTAACATTTTTTGTCAATCATCCCATAGTCGCTACTGTTTGCCAGATACAAAATATCACTATAGGTTTCACTTTCTTCTTTAGCTATATAATAGTGCTTACATTTGTATTCATGTTAGGAATAAGTTAGTTGTAGGAATTCATTTTCATACACGCTGGTTTTTTATGACAGCTAGCCTCAGTTTCTCTAGGACATTCCAAAGTGAAAGATCTTTGAATTCTCCAGGACATAGGTTCATAACTTCTGCTGGAAGAAAGAAGATAGCGGAGAATGGTAATATTCAGTAAAAAGATGTCACTCAGAAGAGACTCATTAAGTTTATGACACCACTGGAGAAGGAAAAGGAAGGTCTACAAACCCTTTGCTAAGAGTACTTTTCTTTGGCTAGAATCATTCAACTGTGATGGCTAATGAGAAGTGTTACTATGCTAAAGTGAATATTATTATTTTTCCCATAAAAAGCATAGGTGGTGTAAATAATGCAACTTGTAAAATCCATAACACACAAAAGGTACAAAAATATAAAAAAGACTGAGCTTGACTGCTTTCAATGGAAGTGCAAGATAACTATTAAAACTGTAACTAGTCTGGCTTCTGAAATGTGTATACATATGCAGTGCCTTTACAGCAAAGAATGAATGTTAGTTTGTTGGACTCTGCCTCCCTATAGTCATCCCAGAGTGAGAGACTGTAGAACCAGGAAACATATCGTACAAACTTAAACCAAACAGAAACTACAGAACAAGAGACAATAAAAGCAGAACAAACAATGGTCATTTAATGTTGGTACTGATTCAGATCTGCAGCTCTAGAATTTATTGCAGGAGAAACTGCAAATGTACTGTTTGGCCTAGAAAATCCAGTATATATTTGGCTACTGATAGTGATAAGGTCTAAATAAGCCATTAGAGTTCTTCAATATATTGTCTGTTATAGCACATTTATTTTATATTTTTGCACAAGTTTATAGCTTCCTATATATTTGAGTTATGTGCATTGTTTGCTTTTATTTATTTCAAATAAAGATTTCTATTATTTACTTTTAAATGTCTGTGGCTGTTGGTTTATTTATTAATTTAAGGGTGTGTACATTGAAAGGTATTCATAATGAAAGGATGCAAAGTTGCTGGGTTTCATCTTTCAAAGAGTTACTGCTCAAACTATTTCTACCATAGCAATATTTAATCCATGGCATATTCTGGATGTAAATAGTAATTGCATTCTTCATGTGCTAGAGTGCTCTAGCTGTTGGCAGAATTATTATAAAGACATAGAAGGGGTGTTGGTACTGGAGATATATTAACATTTCTTGGAAAATACTATGTGCATGTGTTTGTGCACAAAATAATTTTGGGCAGGTTTCAGTTACTGTTGAAAAGACTGCCCTGAAAAATATTGGGCATAGTTTGAAGTGGGCAAAATATTTCACAGTGGCAATAATTATAATGCTGATCTTCAGACATACAGTGTAATACTTATATGAGTTTGGCAGATATTCACTGTTACCCAAGGTAACAGTACATATTTAACATATGCTGTTAAAGTCAGTACGTCCCTTTTATATTATTTGGGGCAAGCAGTTCAGATTTAAATCTTGTATCATGACACATTTATTGGCAGCAATAGTATGATTGTGAGACTGCAGCTCCTGCCCATCACAGTTGAGATAGAGAGACAATTTCCAAAAAAAGTAGCCCAAGGCTTCATCAAGCCCAACATGTTGTGCACAAAGGAACTGAATAGCATAGAAACATCACAGAAGGAAGGATGAACTAGGTTATACTTTATGTGTGGCATCACGGCGATCATTTTGAGACAGGAAAATGCATGCTGAGTAGAACAGATGTTCTTCATCTCACATTGCTGCAGTCCTTACACTTGGGTAGTCCAGCTTGCTCACAGAATGTCAGATTAAGTAGTCAAGGCAACCAAGTAGCTGTTTTCCCTTTACCACCAATGAGAGACTACATGAAGTTTAAATTTAAATAACTGAAATAAACAATAATAGAAATATGGTATGTGCATGACTAAGTTCACAAAAGTGAAATGCAGTTTAATTAAAAATGTAAAATAGCCTCAGAAATAATCTTTACATTTACACCCTTCCTTACTGTTCTTTTATTTCTCTGTAAATCCTTAATTTATCATCATCAAACATAAGGAGATTATAACAATCTACTTATATGAAGATGATTACTCTGGGCGTGTACGCAAAATCATTGCATTGGCTACTTTTAAAATGCTTGGATAGTGAAAGCAGATGCAGTGGTACATTACATTTGTACCAATGCATTATACACATATGTGAACGATTAGGGACGTTCCAAAACTCACAGCTGCTGTGATGCTGTGCATAAACTAGCTTTATAGTCCTAGTCCAGATCCTATCTGTCACATGTCATTCTGTCTAAAGACTGTCAAATTGCAGCGGTGTGCTGCTAGCCACAAGCCTTGGGGAAGAGGTAAGATTTAGGAGACACAATATTTTAATAATCCAATACCCTCACTGTGAGCTGAGTTCCTGATCTCAGTATTTTTTTGTAATATTACAATACAAATTCCCCATCTGACCCAGATCTCCTAGGTCTTCATAAGTATATTAAATACTCTAGTAATCTATTCTAACCCCTGCTGATCTCCCACCTCCTGTTCAATGTACTAAACAGTTTTGCATTCCTATAGCCTACTGGTCACCATTATGCTATTTGTCTTTTGACTTATGCTGCCACACCATGTTAAAGACTCTGGATGTGTCATCGATGGACATGTAGCCTTAACTCCATGAGCAGGCGTTAACTGAAAATGTACAGTACTGTGTATGATGCATACCTGAGGAGGGCAGGCATGGATATCAATTACAAGAGGTGTTTATTTACACCATGGCTTTCCATGTTTCACTTTAACTTGTCACAGAACAGGCCTAAGTTATTTCTTAAAAAAAAAAGTACTACACATTTAAAAAAAATATATTAGTGTATGACTTTTTTAACTGCTCAAGGTTTGCTTTTAATTAATTGTAGTTTTCTACAGTGTATATAAATAGAGTCATGGATTTATAGTTATTACAGCCAAAAATGAAATCAGATTAAAGTGTGAAATAATGTAAAACATATGAGAGTTAACATGCTACGGTAGCATCATTTAAGAAGTGCACTGTGTCTTTCAAAAACACACTACACGTTAGATATTACACTACTATAAATAAAGGTATATTTACCTATAACTGTGTTTAGCCTGTATTATTTTAATATTGAATGGGAACTTTACAGATTAATGTAATTCTAAAGTTGGATTTGCACAGAGACAACTAAATAGAAAACCACATTTTGGGAGGAGAACAAAGAATTTAAACAACCAGAGTCACAAGGTAGTATGAAACTATTGCAAAACAATGCAATTAAATATTGCATATTAAGAATTATGAGAATCATAAGCATCTGATTCATATTGTATTACAGACTCATAAATGTTATATTTCAATATTTTTAATTAGCATTACTTTCAAATCCTCATTCCTTAAAACATAAATTACCTCATAAAAATTCCACACAGATGATTCACGCAAAACTGCAGTTTCCACAAAAAATAGTTTTCTTGTATTTTCCTTTTACCTTTTAAGTGAATGTTCAGTAGGATAAAATACAAACATTTTTATCAGTCTAACTATACTTTATTACCACCCAGCAGGCAAAAACTTGCTCATGGAACAAATGTAGTCAGTCATATGAAAGCAGACATTTTATTTATTGTCCAAAAATATCTGTACTTTCCCATAATCAATATCCAGTAGACTACAAGCTTAACACACATAATTAAATGTCAGCTTTCAGTGGACTGCAAGATATGTGCCCATTGTGCTTTGTATACCTAACAGGATGTATTTACAGTTTAGTATGGCAGAAACCTTAGATGTGCTTCCTACCTTTTATAGTACGTCACCACCTGCTTTAGCATCTTTTAACAGCTTAGACATCAATGTGTGCTCTGCAGATGGGGATTCACTATGTTTGTACTCTAATTGGAACCTCATCCTAAGCTGCTCATTGGTAGGTGGGGTGCCTAAGTCATAAAAGATTGCTCAAGTCTGCAAAAATGTATCACCTGTGTAGAAAGATAAGCTGTGATGGAAGATGATGTGTTTGACACTGTCTGCAAATACACTTCTTCTCACATTAGCAAGTGCTGGTATTTGACCAACATTGTACCTTACTATAACTGCCTTATGTACATCCATTGCCTAGCTGAATTCTCTCATTTATGAACCACAACATCCTTATAAATGTTGTTCTATGAACACATCACTTGCGTTAACTATCTATAATATGTGGTGATATGTTCTTGTACATTTTTTCCAAAATGCTGTCAACTATCTTGGACTTTTCTACTATATTTGAAGTGGTTAAATATTTTTACTGATCCCCAGCCCACTTCGCCTTTCCTACTAAGCTACTTTAATATTTCTTCATGTTTCTTCCAGCGTATATCGTGGCTGATGATATCTTCCCTATCTGGATAATCTCTATTCAGTACATGCTGTTGCAGTGACTGGTTCTCCAGAACTGCACATACTATTTGTCTCACCAACTGCCTAAAAAGAGGAATAAAAGCCTTCTTTCTTCTACTGGTTATTGCTTTTCCCTGTATAACCCAATGTTCTGTTGCACTTTCTTACTACAGTTTCGCAGTCCCTGCAACTTTGGTTATGTATATAATATGATGATGATGATGATGATGATGACAATAATAATAATAATAATACGCACTCCTTTGCATTGTGTTGTTACTGATACTTTATCAACCACTGCATATCCTCTATCTTTATTTAACTGTGTATATACACTTTGCGGTGGTGGTGCTGCGGTAGCGTTGTCGCCTCACAGTTAGACGTTGCCCGTTCGATTCTCAGTTAGAGCGTCTTCTGTGTGGCGACATGCATGAATGGGCGTTCCTTCGTTGAAGGTTGTGCATTAGGCCCGGCAAGTCAGCATGTAAAACTCTACTGCCAATCATTAGCGGACCGGAGTTCTGCTGTGGCGACCCCTAACCGGGAAAAGCCGAAAGACACAAATATACACTTTGCGCTGTATACATACACACACGTATATATATAATATATATATAAAATGTATGAATGCATGCATAAGACAGCATACTTCTTCCCATCCCTACTACCTTCCTAAGACTCAGCTCATCACATGTACCTTGCACTGTATACCGAAGATTTCCGAGGTTAGTGGTGCCATTTGTGTTGCTTTGATGTAGCTAAAGCTAATAATTACAGGAGGCATATGATCCTGTAGCAGTATTCGCTGTTCAGTAAAGTTTCTTTGTGCAGCTAACTTTTGTCTAATGTCTCTCCCTCATTGATCTTGAGAGTATATTCTCAACACCAATATACATATTATAATATGGTGCTAGAAAAAAGATATTAATCTATGACATGGTCTAAGAACTAAGATTGTCTTGATGCCAGAAGAAGCATTTTAACTGCTCTATGTTCATAAGACCTACTGATATTTTTTATATAGCTATGTGCTTTCAAATGAAAATTCTAGTGTATTATATTGAAAAAAATACTCCTGATCTTATGCTTGTTTGAATTCACTGAAGTACTGTAATATCAATTTTGCTAAACCTCATAAATCCTCTATTATTAGGAAGCAATTCATGTAAAGTCTGCTTTCTTCTTTTTGTCTGTCTCACCTAGCTTCTCTGCTACCATTCCTTCAACAGATTTCATTGTCAAATGACACAATGACACAAGCCAGTGAGACAGAGCACCTCTGCCACATTCCACTCAAAAGTTTATTTTTTACTGGGATGCTCCTATTAACTATAGTGTCCATTGTAAGATCCTAGTATGAGACATGTACTCATCTCCTCAGTCTAAGGGTAAAATGCCTTCTAGTGTGGTCAGGACAAAGTCCCATTCCAAAGACAACTCTTGTAGCTGTCAAAAAGCACACCCTCTCAGTTTGGTTTTCTTTGCCTCATACTCCATCTGTAGTCTACTGACATTCTGTCTTAGGGAAACTTGGTTTGCCACAAGTAGACATGTTTTGGTAATACTTTGTCCAATTTCTTTTGCTAGGACTTTTGCAATAACTTTAGCATCCCGACTGAACAATGCAATGGGACAAAATGCTCCTGGAATCCTTGAGTCACTGTTCCTTGTAACACTAATCTTGCATTCCATCATGTTATATGCTGTCTCACTCTTCCCTGCGCACATTTAGTACCCTGACTAGCTCTCACTTCAAATCCCTCTGCGATTTTATTGGATATCTGCCAGCATGAGTAACTTTCCTTCTTTCATCTTCCTAGTCTCGTCAATCCTCCTTCTGTGTTATAGGTGTGACTAGCAACTCTCTTTCATCGTCTTCTAACCTATCTCATTTCCACTTGAATCGTGACATCTTTTTCCTACATCATGTGTTCTATATATCTCTGAAAAAAGTCTACTATCCCTTCTTTAGTCTCCTTTTATCTCTATCTAGACTTTTCCTTTGTTTTCAAGATTGTTCACTCAAAATGTTCCTTTCTTGACTCCATTTCCCATGTACTATCCTTGTTTCCCCATATCTGGATCCAGAGCTTTCTCCACTGAAATGTCTCCCTCTATATGCCTGCTCTTTCTAATCACATCTCATTGTTTCTCCTCTTCTCATTCTGTCATGTCCTGGCACTTGCTCTTTCCTCCATTTGTTTTTGGATGCCCCTTAATACCTCTTCTACTCTGTTGATGGCTCATTGCCTCCCCCTTCTGTTTTTTCCTACCTCTTGAATCAGGTAGCCAGTTTGGTGGAGTTATTCCATCCCATCATTTACTCTCCTCTACGATTCTATAACTGCTTTTCATATTTCTCTAAGCTCTTGTCTCCTTCCATTTTGTCCTGTCACATCTCCATCGCCCTTTTGTCCTATGAAGTGTCCACCCCCCCAAATCATGATGCCCAAGGTATGGTCTAAGATGGCTCTTGTTCTAATAGTTATTATAGTTACCTTTTCCACTTCTGTTAGGACTCTTGGTCAAGAGGTAGTCCACTCTAGTGTCCTTATCTTTCTTATACCTGTAAAAGTGTACTTTTTTTCTTCCTCATTTGTTTCACTATCCAGCCATTTCTTCAGTCTGTCTCTGTTAGTTCCTCTAGGAGTTCCTTATTTTTTCTATGTTGTGTTCATTTCCCATTAGGTTCTGTAAAGGTTGCAGCCCATGCTTACATTTAAAGTATATCATCACGCTTTCCATAGTAAATGTAAATATTAAACCCTTAGAGAAGAGAGTGATCTCATTACCATATATAATATTACAGTGTTTTATGCAAAAAGTGTGTTGTTTTTGCAATTAATGGTGTTGGTAAGGATGGCCCACTGAATTCTTTCTTGAAGTTGAAAGCTCATGAAAGACTGAACCTACAATGCCTCACTGCTGTCAGCTATATCTCACAAATGGAACTACATTGAAAATTAATATATATAATTATATATTAATGAAACCATAATGCAAGTAGAAGTATAGTGCTTTTGGCTACCCAGAATATTTTGATGATGTATGTAATTCCTGACCAGTACCTAAATTGACATAATTTTGTGGAGTCAACACTAAAACTAAAACATCAAACAACACTTCTCACTTTCCATTCTTTTTATACTCTTGCATTACTTTTTACTTTATAGTACTCTTGAATATATTTTTCTAGTCAGAGTATAAACTTCCTGAAAGCAATAGTAATTATTCAGTGGCAGAGATTAATTCACTGCTGTTTCTAAGGGGTGGTGTATACATTAATGCTTGGAGATCTATCTGCTTTCTTATTGGATCTTTTGATTTAGTTTCTCAGTTTAACAGGGCTTAGGGAATGGGCAAACTGTGGATCAGTACCCTGACTGGAGAACAAACGTTCTCCAACAGGGTAGTAATGTGCAATTAATGCCCACTGAAAAACGAGACCACTGCTTCATAGCAGCATATCAAGCTGCTGTGGAGCTTGGACTGAGAAAACCAAAAGGCCGCCATTATTTTATACTCACTAAGCAGCATTTTTGCTGTTTAGCAAGTGTACAATGTGAAAAAAAAGAAGACAATGAAAAAAAATTGTGTGTGTGTGTGTCTTTATGTCTGTGTGTGAGTGTATGCATGCATGTCAGTGAAAGTGAGAGTGAGCGAGCCATTATTTTATACTCACTAAGCAATGCTTTTTCTGTTTAGCGAGTGTAACATAAAAAAATAAAAAAATAAAGTGTGTGTGTGTGTGTGTGTGTGTGTGTGTGTGTGTGTGTGTGTGTGTGTGTGTGTGTGTAAGATTGGTAAGATTGTATGTGCGTATGAGAGTAAAAGAGAGATATTGATCGTGCCAAACAGAAGAAAGTGTGTGTGTATGTCTATGTTTCTGTCTGCATGTGTGTGAATGTATGCATGAAAGCAGACGACAGTGTGTGTGGTGTGTGTGTGTGTGTGTGTGTGTGTGTGTGTGTGTGTGTGTGTGTGTGTGTGTGTGTGTGTGCGTGCAAGTGAGTGAAAGCTAGAGAGAGAGTAATGTGTGAAAACGATGTAGCGATCCCCTGGCAGCAGTAGCAGTTGTGCATACTTCTCAACCTCAGACATAGAGTGGATATAAAAAATGTACACACCCCTGTTAGGGTTCCTATCAGAAGAGTGAATACTTAAATGAGCGATCGATCTTTTATCGAACTTTAAAAAGCAAAACCTGAAAATGTTGAAGGCATCTCTGGACTTTGCTGTTTTCTCCACTGTGATGTGATCTCGAAGTTGGTATATTTAAGTTGGCGGGGGGGCAAAGCCTCCAACTTTATTTTGCCTGTACATTGTTTTATTTTTTTTTTTTGGGTCAGCAAATTTTTTCCCTGGGAAAAAAGTTTGCTGATCTGTTCCTTCGACATTTTAAGGTTTTGTGTTTTTAAGTTCGATAAAAGAGCGTTCACTGTTTTTAGCGTTTGATGTTCTGATATAGACGCCCCTGTTAAAATGCCAGGTTTTTGTGATATAAAAAAATGAGACCACAATAAATCATTTCCAAAATTTTCCTATCTTTAATGTGACCTATAACCTGTACAATTCAATTGAAAAACAAACAAATCTGTTAGGGGAAAAAATATAAAAAATAAAAAAATGTACAATACACTGGTTGCATAAGTGTGTACATACTTAAACTAATACTTTGTTGTGTGTGCATACCCTTAAAGTAATACTTTGTTGAAGCACCTTTTGATTTAATTACAGCATTCAGTCTTCTTGAGTAGGAGTCCATCAGCATGGCACATCTTGACTTGGCAATATTTGCCCACTCTTCCTTGCAAAAGCACTCCAAATATGTCAGATTGCAAGGGCATCTCTTGTGCACAGCCCTCTTCATGTCACCCCACAGATTTTCTATTGGATTTAGGTCTGGGCTCTGGCTGGACCATTCCAAAACTTTAATTTTCTTCTGGTGAAGTCATTCTTTTGTTTATTTGGATGTATGCTTGGGGTCATTGTCATGTTGAAAAGTGAAATTCCTCTTCATCTTCAGCTTTCTAGCAGATGCCTGAAGGTTTTGGGCCAAAAGTGACTGGTATATGGAACTGTTCATAATTCCCTCCACCTTGACTAAAGCCCCACTTCCAGCTGAAGAAAAGCAGCCACAAAGCATGATACTCCCACCACCATGCTTCACCATGGGGATGGTATTCTTTTGGTGATGTGAAGTGTTGTTTTTGTGCCAAACGTACCTTTTGGAATTGTGGTCAAAAGGTTCAACCTTGGTCTCATCAGACTATAACACATTTTACCACATGCTTTTGGGAGACTTAATATATTGTTTTGCAAATTTTAGCCATGCCTGGATGTTTTCTGTGAAAGAAAAGGCTTCCATCTTGTAGAGCTTATAGGTCACATTAAAGGTGGGAAAAGTTTTGAAATGATTTATTGTGGTCTCATTTTTTTATATCACAAAAATGTGGCATTTTAACAGGGGTGTGTACACTTTTTATATCCACTGTAGTTCTCAATCTATTAGCACAAGAAATCTGGACAAAGCCTGACATAATGGGGAGACAAATGCTAAGAAATAGGGACACATTTTAAATATTGCTTGTATAAACTTAGAAACTTGCTAGAATAACAGGATTTGTGTTAGCATATATTTTCTGAAGGATATGAAATCTGAAACACAAATGCATGTCATTATTTAGTGACTTTAATCTTTAGCTCATCCCAGTGTTTTGTCAAAAAACACATTTTTATGAGGAAAAGACTGAAATTTTGAGGCAAAAATCTGAGCATTCTGCAAAAATATGTACAGGTGAGAGGTATGCTCTTAGATCAAGGTATCTGGATAAGCCAAAAATAAATGCGACAAGGAAAATATTTTAAATAATTTGTGTTAGCATGCAGTTTTTGAAGCAGAGGTGTGTGTGTGTGTGTGTGTGTGTGTGTGTGTGTGTGTGTGTGTGTGTGTGTGTGTGTGTGTGTGTGTGTGTGTGCGTGTGTGTGAAAGACTGAGAGTGATTAAGATATACCTCTGGACCCTTCAGTTGAAGAAATATGGATAAAACCTAAAATAAAAGAGGAACAGTGGCTCAAAAATAATAAAATATTTTTTTATTGCTCTAATAAAATTACAAACTTGCTTAAATAAAAGGACTTTTGTTAGCATGAATTTTCTGAAAGAAATAAAATTCTGAAACTCATATGTATGTCATTATTTAGTAACTTCTTTCTCCAATAACTGACAATAAACCAAAGGTTTTAGGAGTAAGGAAGTAAAAAAAATAAAGTAAATACCTGGATTTTTTTAAAGTGTTATATTTTGGATGTAAAATGCTGCCTCTCACACCATTAACATATACTACATCAAGTTTGAAACATTAACTACTAATAATAACTACTTCCCACCATCCTTCTCTTGGACAGTATTCTGGTGTGCCTTTTCCTGAATTTCTCTATTTATATCTTGTTGTCCTTGTATGTACCTGTACTGTATGAGCATATGTATTGTATAACTTGTTATTTGTAACAATATTTATTCTGTTTGGTGCTTTTCACCCCCCCGGGCCTCCGCTGAAAGGCTTGTGCCCAGTTGGACTTTCCCAATCAGCAAACATTAAATAAATAAAAATAACTAAAATTAAGCGGGGGGAACTATTTTACATCAAAAATATGTAGAAAAATAATATAGTACTTAAAAAATAAATATGTGAGTAAAACACAATGATTTTACAGAGATCCCATTCTCTGTGCGCAATAATGCACTCCAGGGTGTGTGTTAATGTGTAATTAATGCCCTTCCAGGGGTGTAACATCCCTGAGCAGGGATTAATTACGCATTAACACACACCCTTTCTGGCATTATTGCTTGCTTCTTGCTATATCCCATTGTCTTTTCCCAAGACTAAAGTAATCTCTTTTGGCTTTTCCCAGTTAAGGGTCGCCACAGCAGAACTCCGGTCTGCTAATGATTGGCAGTGGATTTTTAGGGTGCCAAGTTGTCAGCCCGACGCCCATCCTTCAAAGAAGGTACACCCATTCATGCTTGCACCTACCTGCATGTCTTTAACGTCACTCGACTGCAGGGAGGACATGCAGACTCCACACAGAAGGCACTCCAGCCGAGAATCGAATGGGAGAACCCCTTGCTGTGAGGCGACAACGCTAACCGCTGCACCACTGTGGCCGCTTGTCTTTTCCCAAGACTGCTGTAGTGAATGCTAAACACATGTGCTGAGAGAATATTTTTATGGTATTTTCCAGATTTAAACTCATCGTATTAACAAAAAAGTAAGTCATATTGTTGCAATTAAGATTTTTGTTTTTGCTATTTTTTAAGCATGTTTTGCTTAGTTTAAGGAATTTTACAACTTTTTCACTACTGTGTAACTAAAGTTATTGGCTTTGTGATTTAAACAGCTGCCTGGTCTTTTATAAATATATTAGTATTTCCTTCCTGTGAAAGTGTTTTTCTTATGATTTTGCAAATTTTTCCACTTTTTTGCAGTTTCTTTAGTTTCAGTTAAAAGCACTTATACTATACATACATTACTCCCTGGCTGCTTGAGTGTTTAGTAAATCCTCCATTATGTTACACTAGGTGTTTTTCCTTTGAGAACTCATTGGATTGTGCCTCCATACTGCTAATAAAACTTTTGCCTGTAACATTCCACTCTTTTTATACTCTTGCATTTATGTTTTACATTAAAACACAGCTAAAGTTGGTTTTATAGTAGGGGTATAAACTTGGTGACAGCAGTAACAATTATCCAGTAGTAAGGATTAATTTATTGCTGTTGTTCCTAAGGGGTAGGCATTACTGGTTGGAGATCTAGCTGCTTTCTTATTTGTTCTTTTGATTTGGTTTTCAGCTTAACAGTGATGGTCTGCACATCACTGCTCAGTGCTGCATTCAACAGACGCAGGCACTTTCATTTTCAAATTCTCTCTCTTAGATAACCCCCTGCCATTTATAATCCTATAAACCTTGTAGTAGTTGCACAAATAGATTCTGTGTTGTGCTAAGAGTGAGTGCCGCTCATCTGGTCAGGATAAAACAGACAAACAGTTGTGGGCTCTGTTCAAGCAGCTTTATTATATACAAACACATCAGGATTGAGGCTTAGTAACAAACTTAAATAAACTTATAAACAGACTGACTACTGCACTTATACATGTTAACACTGGCTGTTCTCTCAAAATGGCACTGCTGTCTGCACGTGCTCACTATTTATATACACATGCTTACATCTGGAAATGCTTCTTAAAGGCACATACACATGTGCTGATCTACATCCTCCCTCTCTGAGAAATAAGTTACACACTGAAAATGACAACATTCATTGACATCAATTTTACAGAAATGATCCTTTGACATGCAATTATACAGAACTAATTCTATGACATGCAGTCATGCAGAACTAAATACAAATAAAACAATCATGTCCAGGTTGCTGTGTATTTTACACTAGGTCTAGAAATATGACCTGATCATGTGACATAAAAACTAGGACTGGGTTTAGCAACAGAGGCTGTCTTTAATGAATGTTCAGCCTTAGGGACATCTGGGACATCATCAGGAATGGGAAAAGGTACTGAGAGATGCCCTTCAACAGGAACATTGTTTGTATTGCTTTGAGATCTAGAGTCTGTATCACAGGTACAATGCTGCAATATTAATTCAGACACCAGAAGAAGATGCCTGCAATTCCTTCTGTATTCTATACCCTCAGATTCCACTAAGTAGGATCTCGGCTCAACACATATACCTCTCACTTGACCAATTTGATCAAAACCTTTTGCCGTTTGCATCCTCACTAGCTCTCCTTCTTTCAATGGATGAAGAAATCTGCTTGCTTTATCACAGCTGGACTTCTGAAAGGAATGCTTTTCAAATAGTTTGGCTTTGATTGTTCTGGTGTTTTAGCATTTGGCACCAACAAACTGGAACTGATAGGCAAGGTTGTTCTGTTTTGTCTAGACAGAAATCTGAGCAGACGAGCCAAGTAAATTGTCACGGGGTACATTTCAAAGGTTAAGTAAATGCAAGAAAACATCGGTATTGTCATGCTTTGACCTCTCTAGTAATTGCTTTGCACTTTGTACGGCACTCTCAGCCAGGCCGTTTGACTGTGGATATTCAGGACTGCGAGTAATATGGATAAATTCCCACTCTTTTGCAAATTTCTGAAACAGCTGACTGGTAAACTGGGCACTATTATCAGAAATAACTTTGTGTGGACTACCATGGACTGAGAAATGACATTTCAGCTTGGAAATGACAGTACTGGATGTTAGGTTAGGTAGCAAATCGATCTCAGACCAGTTTGAGTAAGTGTTTACCAACACTAAGTAATGCTGACTGTTCCACTCAAATATGTCAGTGGCTACTATTGACCAAGGTAGTTCAGGAATCTGGCTTAGCTGAAGCAGCCCTTTGTGCAAATGTGGTTTAGTACTACTGCATACTGAACAAGATGAAAGCACTTTATCAATGTCTTTCAACAGAGAAGGCCAAAATACTAGTCCTCTCGCCCTTCTTTTGGTACCTTCAGAACCTGGGTGGCCACAATGCAAAATCTGGATGTACTCATGTTGTAAGGAAGTAGGAACGACAAACTTTAGGATCTTTGAAAAGGATACCATCTTCCATCAATATCTCATCTCTGTAAGGAAAATAGGGATGCACTTCTGTTGGTATACAAGATTGCTTTGATGGTCATCCAACATTGATGAAGTGGTTGAGCTTTTGCAAAATTGGATCAGTCTTTGTATGATCTCTTTGCTCATCTAGTCTTGTGGTAGATAACTTACGCACCTTCATGACATCAAAGTTGCATCAAGCTTTTCTCTGGTATTTCTGGGTGATCTGGATAAGGTATCGACCAGATAAAGAAGTTTGTCTTTTGTATAGACCATTTTGAAGTTGTACTTTTGTAATCTGAGCGTCATTCTTTGTAGTCTCACTGGAGCTGTATGCATATGCGTCTTTAAAATAGTGACTAGAGGTTGATGATCAGTCTCACTCTGGATAGCTCTGCCATAAATATAATCATGGAACTTCGAACATGCAAACACAATTGCCAAAATTTTCTTCTCAATCTGAGCATACTGCATCTCAGTTTGGGTAAGAGTTCTAGATGCATAGGCTACAACCTTCTTGAAGAATAACTACACCAAGACTGAACTTTGAAGCATCACAGGAAAGATTTACTGGTTTGTGGATATCATAGTATCTTAACGGAGGTAGACTGGCAATTTTCTGTTTAAGGTCATCAAATGCTCTCTGGTGTTGTTCCAACCATGACCAGGCAATATTTTTGCATGTCAGCTCTCTTAAAGGCACTGATAATTCACTGAAGTCTGGTATAAACTTGTTCAAATAGTTAACCATGCCAAGAAGATGCTGTAAAGCTTGGACATTGTCTGGAGCTGGCATCTCAAAAATGGCTGTTTGTTTGGAAGGGTCTGGTCATAAGCCTGTACTGGTAAATAAATGACCTACATAAGTAACTTCTGGTAGCCTGAATTTACATTTCAGAGGGTTGAGCTTTAAATTCACTTCACATGCGCTGTCCAGAACTTTCCTGAGGTTTCTGTCATGCTCTGCTTCACCACTGCCTCCAACCAGTAAATCATCCACTATTATAGCACACGGATAACCTGAAAAATTTGCTCCATTGCACACTGAAATACTTCACTGGCAGAATTTATTCCAAAAGGCATTCTGAGAAATCTAAGCTGTATCTACCAAATAGGTTACTGAATGTAGTCAGTAGAGAAGATTTGCAATCAAGCATTACTTGCCAAAATGAACTCTTTGCATCTAGGACAGAAAAAACTGTGGCATTTGGCATGATGGTAGCTACCTCCTCAACTGTATGCATATGATGTGGGGTCTCTCTAATGTTTTGTTTAAGTCTCTTGGGTCAGTACATATGCTGATTTCATTTGAGCTTTTCTTATGAGCAACTACCATGGAAGATACCCATTCAGTTAGTTCTTTAACTAGACAAATCACACCTTGTTGCACCATTTTATCTAACTGGACTTTGACTTTGCCCTGCATAGCTATTGGAACCTTTCTCACTGGTCTGACCACTGGACTAGTATAATTTTATGGAGTACATGCCTAGCTTGTCTTTGAAAATATCAGCATATTCTGAGACAATAGCATCGGTGAAACTGGAACTAGAACATGTGCTTACATGATGGACTTCTTTGGTAAAAGAAAGCAGTTTCATTCTTAAACTGTCTCTGATACCTAATAATGACTACACAGGTCTTTTGACTACATAAAATTCAAGCTGCAACTGTTTCCAGCTGAATAGGATGAAAGCATTACTGAGCCTTTGGTTTAAATCTCTTCACCTCCATAAGCAACAATCTTCGCACAATTGGCCAAATTAAGTTGTTCACCAGCTCTTACTCTAGCAAATGTTTCTGCTTGCATAACATTGCACTTTTTGAACAAGTGTGTACTTTGAGCTCCATGGGTTTACCATTGATCAGGACAGTACAAAACACTTCGTTTTTTGCCAACAAATCTATTGCATTAACCTTTTCACCGACCACTGATACACCATTGACATAAAAAGTAGAGTTGCAGCTTTCTATGTGATCAACTTGCTTTTTTGAATGACCTTTCTTAATAAATGAATGAGGCTTGCTTGATTTACAAAACTTTTGAAAGTGTTTCCATTTTTTACACTTGTGGCAATGCTGACCAAATGCTAAGCACTTTTCTCTTTTAGACTCATGATTGGCACCACAATTATGACAGTTAACAATAAGACTTGGCTTGGGGTTTGCTGACTCACCCCTGTGTTGCACTAAGCATGTCTGTTTTACTGAGCTAGTCTTAGACTTGCTGAAAAGGTTACCCTGGGATCATTGCACTTGCCCTGTTTGCATGAGTAACAATTTTCCCTTCATAGTTTTTGTCCAAGTTCCCCTTTTGCTAGTGCAGTCCTTTAACATTCTCCCACATTTCCATATTGTGCCTGCAACAGTTCAGCACAACTGACATTGCTTTTCTTGTGTTATGCTTGTGCTTAAAGTGCAGCAAATTGTTTGTTGGTCAACCTTATCCAGCCAGGTCCCTACCTCTAATTATCAAATCCATCCTCCATCTCTGTGTGGAGTACCAGGCCTTATATTCTGTGTGTTGTCAAACAAAAAAATTGAGACTTAACCATACAATTCATGTTGAACAGTATTGAATTTAATAAGAAGGCAGCAAAAATTATCCAGTTAGATCATATCGAGTTTTAAAGTTTTATCAGCAAGGCATGATTCTTTTGTCACACACTTGACTGTTCTTTCCTGAAAAACAGGTCTATATAACATGCCCCTATAGTTTATGCTGCCATTTGCTCTATGGAAGAATATGCTTTTTTAATTGCAATTGCTTTGATTTTATTCCATAAGCTGTTAATTGATCCTTTTATTTTAACAGACATTATATGCCCTGTTAATCTTACATTGCCATCAGATTGTTTCTGTATGCTAGGATTCCATGATGGCCGCCACATTAACACAACCATCAACCATATTAGCATTATATCTTACTACCCTTATTACAGAGCTGAAGTATTACTTTAGATGACTAGGGTAGCTAATCTGATTTTCAGGATACCATCCAGGCATCTGTAGCACTGCTAACTGGCTACAATGAGCAACTCTGCTCATATCTGTGAGTAGAGTCTGCTAGAAAGTCAGTGATGCATCAGTTATTAACTGTTTCACTTCTGTGGTAGACATCTGACAGAAACTCAGAAAGTAAGCCTGTGAGCACCTTTTTCTCTTCTCCTGCTTCAAAGGGCCTAACTCAGGAAAGGCACCTTCCTTAAATTACTGCAACTAAAAAGAAAGAATCGTCTTTTTACTATAATACTTTGTCTAATTACAGCTTTGCTTTGCTAATAGTGTTAATTATTGTTCTATTAATTTATTTAATAGTGTTACTTTTGCTTTAGCTTATCTAACTCGCCCTTACTAATTCTTACTGGTTCCAATAATTTATTTCTGTTATACCTTATACAATTAGTGTAACATTCCACAATGTCTTACATCAAAACACTCTACAATTAAAGTTGCAATGTAATGTTTTAGAGTAATTAATGGAATAATGTAGCAAACATATTTGCGATATGCATGATAACTGCAACATTGTCTATGCAAATTTAGATATAATGCAGCAATGCAGTATATGTTAGCTTTGCTTACATTATGATTACACATGCACATGCATACACAGACGCACACATATATAGATAGATAGACAGATGTATGTGTGTGCGTGCTTGATTGATTCTGTGTGAGTATGCGTGTGTGTGTGTGTGTGTGTGTGTGTGTGTGTGTGTGTGTGTGTGTGTGTGTGTGTGTGTGTGTGTTTGTGTGTATACATATGTATATGGGTCTATGTTTCTTGATTGAAATTTCACAATCTAGAACAAGAAACACTGAGACCCATTAAAGCGAAAGTGCACTACATCGAAAGTCCACTTTCACAAAAGCCGGTTCTCTGAAACGGAAAAAAACAAAAAAAATATTTGAAACAGTATTTTGCGGGGGGGGGGGTGCAAGCCCCCTCCACTCCCCCTACTTAAATATACTAACTCTGAGATCACACTACAGTGGGGAAAAAGATATATTTCCTTATTCCCACTGTAATGTGCTTCAGAGAACCGGCTTTTGCGAAAGTGCTCTTTCGATTTAGTGCACTTTCGCTTAAATGGGTTCGATCTTCTGGTTCTCGAGAAAGTGTGTTTTCATATATATATATATATATATATATAGAGAGAGAGAGGGGGGGGGGATAGAAAACATTTTCCAGCTGAACTTACAGTAACCTAGATATTATGAATACTACCCAGAGCTGCATCATGGTGAAATACCCCACCCACCCCAGCGCAGTCAGGAACACACTCACACAGACACACCCTGCAGCCATTCTTGTGTCCCACTACTTGTCTCTCTCTCTCCACTTAACCATAACCACTGTTCAAACCTCTCAGTCGTACTGTTTTTGTCTTTACTTCTACAACGATTACAGATATCTGGATTTAATTTAAAACTTTTATTTCAAACTTCATAGCACAAACACCAATAGCCATTTGCTAAACAAAACAATACCGTCTCACAATGAAGACTTAACATGAGCAAAGGTAAACTTCTCTGCCCTTGAAACTCACATCCATTGAAACTGCATTGGAACCCACATTCACAGAAATTGCTTCTGACCGGAGGCACATTAAGTGTAACTTTGGGCTGTTTTCAAACCATAGGCCTCCTGCACACATTTTAGGACCTGCATATGTGCACATCTTCTTTGATTTATCTTCCTGATTGTATTGAATTATATTCCTTGTGTAATACAGCATCACTTGTTAGTGTGCTTTAAATTTGTAGTTTTGAACATTTTTCCAGTAAGCAGTGAAACAAAATGTATGACCCAATTATGACCAAACTGCCCATTTCAGAATATTTCAACCATAAAAGCCCACTCAAACTGCTGTCTCTGTAATCTGCCAATATCAGTTAATATGCACAATCTGTGCCGAATAAAAGAAATCTGGATAATTCCACATTAAACAGAACTGCAACTAATGAAGTCATTGCTGCTGACAACCAACTGTACATTTCAGTGTTTCATTTACAAATTCAGTGTTTGATGCCCTTGAAGAATAAATTGTCTATGTTACATTGAAATGGTGTGCTGGTGATATGCAATAGGGAATGGGTGGCAAAGCAACAGCAGGTTCATACTTAATAGGATTATCATCCAAAGGACATGCACGGGAGTACACCCCCCTTTCCTTTAGCTGCAAAGTAGTGTCAGCAATCAATCTACCCATTGTGGGAATGGAACCGAGAGCCTTCTGCACCAAAAACAAGTCTGCTGAAAAACTATTTGACTGACATTAATAGACTGTAATCCTCAATGATTTCGAAAAATAAAAAAAAGAAATAAAATTAAAGGAGGTCTGGCAGTTGGTCTGGAGATTTAAGGCACGTCTGCTAATAATTAAGGTTCAGAGTTTGACTATGAGAAAAGTCAATTAACCAATCAGTGCCCCTAACTGTGGCATTACATACACACACACACACACACACACACACACACACACACACACACACACACACACACACACACACACGCGCACTCACACACGAAGGAAAGATTGTAAATCAGGTCTTGGTTTCAAATGATTGCAAGGTTTAGTTGCTCGCTCTGTCTCCCTGTTATGTTGTCATCTCCTACATACCCTCCATTTACTTCTAAAAGAATGATCGCACTGACTGGAAGGCAGTTCCAGACTCCGTTGCTGTATATTGCACTCACTCACTGACTCACTCACTGACTCATTAGAAGATGGATCCATGCTCTATGTATCCCCCCCTTCCTGTTACCATTACCATTTCTTACTTAAATCTCCTGCTGTTTTGATTCCTGACATTAGGATGTTGCCCTAAGATTTCTAGGCTTGCTGTGTGGAAGTTCTGTGAGGTCTTAATGCTTGCTGTGTTTATCATGGATATTCAGATCCTAACACTGATGTTTGTTTATTTAAGGAAGATTTATTTTGTTGGTGAAGCCAGCCAACCACACACCCCCAGCCAACCACAGACCCTAGGCTGCATAGGACACCTAGTACTGGACCCAACTCTGATACCACCTCGGGTCTCTCCTGAAAAGAAGCCATTGGCCTAGTGGAACTAACTTGGTCAACAAAGTGCTAATAAAAAAATAGATACATTTAGTGATTCCCTTTCTGCACAGACACACAGATAATCAAGAAATTGTGGACATAGTAGGCATACAGTTATGGGCAACATGGGACAGAAAACAACTTTCTATGTTAAGAATGCAGAATACCTATGGACAACATGCATATATGGAAAAAATATGCACCAGTGCCCATAGCAGGCAATACAGTGAAAGTATGGTCATCTACAAAATATGGTTTGGGAAAGAAACCTTACAAATGTAAACAGTATCATAATATGCAAAGAAGTGTCTTCCATGCAAATCATCAACGACAACAAATACGTAGCAGAAGCACTATAGTCACGTACACACTGAGCACAGGTAAAATGATACAGCAAGTCAGCTACACTGTATTCCTATGTAGAGGTAATACTATATGATAATCTCACACTAGTGTATAGTTTGACTATCACATTTTGCTTTATCAGCAGAATACATCAAGTATTGGCTGTAGGTGATGTGGTCAGATTAATCAAAGTTGATGTGACACCTTAACTCCTTGTAAAAATGGAAAAAGAGGGACTAAGGATGGCAATAATATCACTACTGGACCTTATTTAGTATTCAGTGCTTCAGTATTTTAGGACTAATCGTCGCCCATAACGTCTGCCAACCCTTGTTGACTCCAAAGTTGTTGTTGTGTCTTTCAGCTTTTCCCGGTTAGGGGTCGCCACAGCGGAACTCCGATCCGCTAATGATTGGTAGTTGATTTTTACGTGCCGAGTTACCAGCCCTGACGCACAACCTTCAATGAAGGTATGCCCATTCACGCATATCTCCACGCAGAAGACGCTCTAGCTGAGAATCGAACTGGACAGCGTCTTACTGTGAGGCGACAACGCTACCGCAGCACCACCACCGCTGTTATGTGCCAAAATCCAAAAGTCATGCAGAGGAAATCAAATCTGTTGGTGTAAGAGGGAGTCAATCATCAAACATTGGACATTCACAATACTAGCCATCAAAAGATCGACTATTTTAGATAGAAGCTACAGGATGAACATACATTTATACATAGATCCCCAGTAATGGTTAATCACATAATTAATAAGGTGAAGCAAAGGTTTACAAAACTGAAAAAACTGGAGCTAATGACAGAGGACTAACATATATATATATATATATATATATATATATATATATATATATATATTATTATTTTTTTATGGATAGAACATAATCTATAATCCATGGTGCCTATATTTAAGGCTTTGTCCAAGGTGCACAAATACCTAACTGACCCTCCACTGAGGCCTATTGTCTCAGGCAGGAGTTGGGCTACAGAGAATGTTTTTTATGGATTGAATGCACACTGAAAAGAGTATTGGACAATTTACCCAATATACTAAGGGACACAGGGCATTTCTTAACATTGTTGCATGATTGCATTGTACAGAATGAAGGACAGAACTATACCATGGTCACATTGGATGCAAAAAAATCTGTTTACTGTCATTAGCAATACTTATGGCATACAAGCCATAGAACACATACTATTACATGTAGCTAATTTTGAGGATAACCATATAAAGTTGATAAGTGTGCTGCTTAAAATAGTATTAGAGAACAACGTCTTTATGTGCCAAGATGCATATTATCGTCAGAAGCAGGGAGTGGCTATGGGCACCTCCTGCGCCAATACGTATGCAAACTTAGCACTGGCTTGTTGGGAGAAGGAGGTTATATATGAAGGACAACACCCATGGAAGGATAAGTTACTTTTCTACGTGTGTTTTGTAAATGACGTTTTTTTGCTATGGGGAGGGAATGTTGTCGATCTGCAAGGATTTGTAGAATATTTGGAATCTACGACCACATTCCTTAGGTTTACTATGCAGTATTCCAATGAAGTTTTGGACTTCCTGAATGTAAAATTGCTGAGGGATGAGAGGTTTTGGATACAACCCTATTCAGGAAGAGTTGTTGGAAGAATAGCATGCTATCTTATGACAGCATGCATCCAAGATACACCTTTAACAGTATAATAAGAGGGCTATATATGTACAAAGGATACGCATTTTGAATATGAGATAGCTAAGTTAGAGAGCAACCTTTGTCGAAGGGGGGATATAGTGAGAATAAAGTTAAAGATGTCATTACAATTAGTAAACAGCATAGGAACAATAGATACAGGCCTTGGTTTTCCCACAGACAACAGGATGGAATATCTAGTCAGCCTAGACCCCCACGGATGAATAATACGAGATTGATGTTAACATATAGTAGCAACATAGGGGGAACATGCAACATAATAAAACAGAACTGGACTGTTCTCTTAACAGATGAAAGAATAGGCAAGGTGGTGGAGGAGAGACTACTATTTACCTTTAGAAGGAATAAAAATCTAAAAGATTTATTATGTCATGAAGGGAAGACAGAAAAAAGTATGAACAGGAATAACTCTACACAGTGTACAGGTACATGAAAATGTAGAAGCTGCAAAGTATGTGAGTACATTGAAGAAGTAGGATCACATACACATCCTATATCAGGAATGCAGTATTGTTTTTATCTGCATGTAGATTGTAAAACAAAGAATGTGGTTTATCTGGCTTGGTGTCAGGACTGCAGCTCATTCTATGTAGGAAAAACTAACTGCATGTTAAAAAATAGAATTTTGAGCCATTTGTCATCAATTAGGTTAAAACATGAGCATAATGCACTTTTCCAGCATATTTATAAGTATGAGAAACATAGGTTTAAATTTATGGTTATACAATGCATGAACAAAAACAAAAGGGGAGGTGATTTGCTTAATGAAACAAGAGTTAAATGAGACAAAATAGATCACTGAGTTAGCAGCATATAAAACCCCAGGTTTAAATGGGGTTATACCTTTAAAACCTGTACTGAAAAAGGAGGGTGCAGTACTGAGTAGTAGTCAAAGAGCTATAAAAACTGCAGTTTTATTTGAGATGGTTATCTGAAGAAGGGCTTGGTGCCAAAAGCGCTCATCCCTGTGTTTTTAATTGTGTTTTAAATAAAAGTTGTGTAGCTGTTCAGCATGGGGGGTACTGCCTGTTTTCTTCCCTTTTTTGGCTCAATTATTGTAGACAGATAGCCTTTGGTGGAGTATCCACAGTTGTTTTTGGTTTGGCTTAGATAGAATCTAAAATGATCAGAAACAACAAAAATTAAGTCATTTTTTGCAGGTAGTAAGCCCCCCTCTGCACCCCCTACTAATTATATATACCAACTCCTAGAGCGCACAGCAACTGGGTAAGGGCAAATTCCCTTACCTCACCGCACCATGATCTCATACAAAACTCTAGCAGCAAAAATTCAATTGAAAATAGCATTCTCTCATATAAACATTTGCTGTTATTTACAGCCTGAAAAAAATGTTCACTCCTATAATTTTCCGATGTTTCTGAATGCAACCATAGAAGAATAAGTCTTTTACTATGACCAAGACAACTTGTTTAGGTTAGTGGCCCAGGCATTTCATGTGCACTTGTAAGAGCTGGTGGGGTAAAGGAGGAATAGAGGAGGAAGTACTAACAGGTCTACCATTTTTGTTCGAAGTTTCAGTATTTCAAACTTCACTTGTACGAATTCACATGTTCAAAGTACTGAAACTTCGAAAACTGACTACGGAGATCACAATACAGCACGGAATGGGAATATTCCCTTTTCCTCACTGTAGTGCGATCTCAGAGTTGGTATATTTAAGTAGGGGGTGTGGGGGTGCAGGGGGGCTTCCCCCTGTAAAAGAATGTTTTTGTTATATTTTATTTGTGAGGTGATCAGGTGCCTAGACTTCAGTGAAAGTGCACTTTCGTTGAAGTGCACTTTCGCTGAAGTGGGGCTCTACTTTTCGTTTTTGGTTAAGTGACAATTCATTGTAAAGTAGTAGACCCGTATTAACAATAAATTGCTGGTTCTCAAAGTTCTCCTGCAACATCAATACATCCATATCTGTGTTGCCACAGTGGCTCACTGTAACGACGGTATTCCCCTTTATTGTGTTTCAGTGCTTATCACACATTTAGACCTACTGGAAATTATGGGAGATTATCAATATTTGTCAGAGACCCAACTATCTTTAAGCAGCTTCCCCACAACCCATAAACAGAACTTACTGAACTTTAAATTACTCTAAACAAAACAAATAGTTGACCATCACTTTAGGGTCTTCTTGACCTCATCCTCACTAACACTGCACTTATTCTACTCCAGTAGTAGCCTCAACTGTGGTCAAATCCAATCACAAATCAGTAATCTTCTCCTTTAGGGCGCCCAAACCCGTTACAATAAGCACCTCTGAATTCAAGGACATTAAAAAGACAAGCCTATAGTCCTAAAAATCAGCTGTAAGAATTCCATCCCCCCATGTAGCTTCTGCTATCACTTATGCCAGTGAATTTTACGCCATCTAATAAACAGCATAAACCAAGTGGTCCCACTCAGAACTGGATATAGTCACAAACATGAAAATAATCCACCTTGGTAGAATGTCAGTATCACTGGACTCTATAATAAAAGAAAAAAGCTAATTAAGACCTATAACAAATCAAGCTCTACCAACATGACTATCAGCAAAAATCTGAAAGTTGCCATTAGGAAGATCAAAGCAGAGCACAAATTAAAATTAACATCCAACGACAAGGAGAATCATAGCTTCTTTTTCAGCTATGTTGGACAATTAGGAAATAACACTTAGCAATTCTCTGAATTAATTCATAATGGTATTACCCATTCTGGTAATAAAGCTATTGTTAATATACTTGCAGATAAATGTAGTGCTAACTTCACATCAGAAATCCTCACGTTCTCTTCAGGATTATTATGAAGCATGTCAAAACTGCATTCAGTAAACCTAAAAATACCACCTCTGCAGTTCCTGACAATATACTTTGTTACTTAATCAACAATGTCAAGCATGCCTACTCTGAACCCCTGCTAAAAACTGTTCATCTTAAGCAAAGCCAAGGGGGAGGTTCCTGAGGTATGGAAATTGCTATCAGTATACCCCTCCATAAAGGGAGGCCACCTCAGCTTTTAGGAGCTATAGACCCATCAGCCTAATAAGCCAATTCAGAAAGCCATGGAATGTATTGTATTTGATTTCATCAACTCATACATAAAAAATCATATTTCTCAAGAACATACCTCTCAACTACCCAGATTTTTGTCATATTTTTAGTCTGTTCCTCATAAAATTTTAGTTTTCAGGCAAATCACTGATGACTGAAGTCACCAAATAATGACATACATTTACGTTTCAAGCTTCATATTCTTCAGAAAATGCACGCTAGCACAAACGCTATTATTCTAGCAACTTTAAGAGCAATATTTAAAATCTGACTCTATTTTTGGGATTTTTGTCCCTCTATTACTTTAGGCATTGTCCAGATTTCTTAGGCTAAGTGTTTGAGAGGTATGCTGTAGACCCACAACATTTTTTTAAGGGAAATCATGTTTACTTAATTAAGTAAGCTTCTTTAAGAAACTCACTAAGCTGTAGATGAAAGTCATTCAGTTCATACTTTGTATCTGAACCTGGCCAAAACCTTTGACATGATTCCCCATGTGTGAATTGTAAATAATCTTATAGGCCCAAATGTAGTCCTTTATGTTGTCAGATGGATAGCACACTGGCTGACACATAAAACCCATTAAGTTAAAGTAATAGGTACAACCTCAGAAAGGAAAAACTTACTAGCAACTTTTCAACAAGGCTTGCTGCTAACACCCCTTCTGTTTGGTATCTATTTCTCAAATCTCCAAACTGCTAATCCAGGTATATAGCTAACGTAATGTCCTAATGACTTCAAGCTGGGTGATCTCTCAGAATTTTATGCCTTTTTTATTACAGCAATGGGAGTAATCTAGGTTCATAGGAGGTTACTAGGTTAATGGCCCTAGGGCCCTTACAAGACTAGCCAAGTTCAACCCTGGTTCCCTTAAGGGTCTAGAGATATGGTCTATGTTATAAGCAGATCTAAATCAGCACTGACTGCCCTTATCCAAGAGAGGCACAAGTGAAACCCCTGGGGTAAATTTGCAGTTTCCCATCCAATCGTCCAAGTTGCACTTAAAAAGGATTAATGAAGGGCTCTGTTTAACCTGTATTGGAAGTTTATTACAGAGGACAGGCAACCTGTGGGAGACATATCTGTCTCTCCAGCAAATCCTGTTGATGTCATATGCGAGGTTAAGGTCCATAGCGCAAGTGAATCATGTACCATTTGACTTATGAATGTGCAGCATTTCCATTAAGGCAGAATCAGAGGTTGCTTTGTATGCAAGGCAGAGGTTGACTCCTGAGTAGTCTATATGATACAGAGATACAGTGACAGTGATTTCAGTCTGTCCACATAAGACATGTGCTAAAGACCCTGAATTTTCTTTGTGAGGAACCTCTGATGTGTCTCCAGTTGCTGCAGGTGCTTGTTTAGGTACATACCAAAGAGAGCATAGTACTCAATTATTGACCTGATGAGGGAAGACTACAGAGGGGATATAACCTCTTTTGTTCTGGAAGCTATGCCCTTGCTGATAAGGTGAGCAACACAGAAGGCCTTCCTTACCACCATGGAGACATGATGATCAAAAGTAAGGTTGCTGTCAACCTGTGCCCAAATCTCTCACCACTGATTTAGAGCTTAGGGTGCTGTTATTAATATGGTAATCTGCAGGGATATCACCTTTGACAAAGGGGATGAGAATGCATTTTTGCATTGAGTTTAAGATCATGACTTTGGCACCAATCATTGGTTTGTTTGAATAAGTCCTTCTTGCAGAATGTTGACATCATTTGAGGACTCAGTGACTGCTCCCAGTTTGCAGTGATCAGCAAACTTTGTCAGCCACAGACCTTTTGTTTTTGCCTGTACGTCTGAGAAGTTGATTCCAATCCAGTGGTGTAGTAGAAGTGGACTTAACTTAAATTCTGTGAAGTATATCATTGTAGCCTTTGGCAAACACCAAATCTCAACAGCAGCTTACAGTATAGAGAGCATCTCCCTCCATTCTAATACTGTCATCAGAGATCTCGACAACTCCCTATCTGTTGGCCATCACATAGCAAAAGTAGTTAGGAAATCTTTCTCTCTGGCTCAATTAATAACTAAATGTATCTCATCCACATCAAAAGAAGTTATTACTGAATACTCTAGTCCGTTCAGACTAATTATGAAATGTAATGCCCCTTTTCATATGTATCTATCCAAACACATTATGCAGCTAGACAGAGCCCGGAGGTTCTTAACTAAAAAGAAAATCATGTTAAAAACATCAGCTAACTAGACAGGTCTAAAGCTCTTTCCTTATAATCTGTCTGTCTCTCTTATAGACTCCTGCATGGTGATGTTTGTTAATAATCTGTCTGTCTCTCTTATAGACTCCTGCGTGGTGATGTTTGTTAAGCAGCCCATGCAGTTAAGAACCCAGCCCTCCTTCATTATCTACACCTCCAGAAAACAAATGGCTACACAAACACTCAAACTACAAATTTGATTCTCCATCAATAAATAAATGAGACACATTGATGGGACAGAGTTATTGCTCAATGCTACCCCCAACCCTGGAACTATCTTCAGTAACATATAAAACAGAGTGATATCCTTATTTTTTAAGGTAAACCTTAGCAATTGGATGGGCACATGTAAATTCTAGAAACCAAGTAAAAATGGAGGAAAAAGCACTGAAAAATAAAACCAATAACCAGTCCACCAGCACTCCAGAAGTATGCAGGCACAATACTGGTTGACCAAAGAAGTTTAGTAATGCATAAAAAAGTAAAATAAATCATAGATGCTTTAACAGTTTCAACCCGTTTTCGTCTGTACTAAGACGTAACGGACTCAATTAAAACACTGTTTAAATACCCTTTACCCATAAACCTTCATCCAATCATTCAATAAAACAATTGTCCATAAATTAAACAAATCATAAAACATTACACTATGCCATCTCTAACTTTTATGACAAATATGAGAGCTCAAATAAATGGCAACCATTAAAAAACATTATTTTGCATATAAACCATTATTAAAAACTGTTTAAATACAATAATGCTAACTCCTTCCCATGGAATGGGTGTCTTGTGTCCCACCATCTCAACAATACAATTTGTTTTCCTCCCCCATCAGTTGTTTTATGCACTCTTGTAGCCCTTGCTTAAATCCCTGTACCCCACACTTTCCCAAAAATGTGCTCCCACTTCCCTCTTCCCCTGTGTTACATCTCCAGCATTTCTATATAATATTGGGAACATCTTCCCTGATTCTTTCAAGTGTATAAAGATACCTATAGAGACACTTCCACCAAAAAAAAATCTGCCTGTAAGCAAAACAGAATTCCAGCCTGGTATGTTCATTCTCTATCACAATTTTTCCCATGCTTTTTTAAAAACCTGCATTTGCTTTAAATTTGACATCTGCTTTATTAATTAGAGACTTCTTTTATACACCAGATTGGATCTGGCTTCCAATATGTAATCACTATCCTGTTTGAGAGTCTACTTTCAAATCTTTTTCCCTGTTTGAGACAGCCCCATATATGCCACCTGTTCTTTCAACTGAAATGTTGTCCTGGATTATTCCTAATTCATTGTTTTTTGCCCTGTCCATATTTGTTCCCAGAATCCTGGTTCTAGAGCTTTTATTTTCCAATTTTTTTGCTGCAGATTCACTCTGAATTTATTTATTTTTTTCTTATTTAAGTCATAGCCTATAGAAAGTATCTGCAGATTTCTTCTGAATTTCTTTTTTCTTATTTAAGTCATAGCCTGTAGAAAGTATCCATCCTCTCCAGTCTGAAATTTCTTTTTATTTTAACATATCAGGTACAAAGCTTCTGATATAATTTTGAAAGTATTATTCCTGGGGTTCTTTCTCTAAGGCATTTCATGCCTCTATTGAATATCACAATTCTAATGCTGCTTCCTTTTCTAGTTACATTCCTTACCATTCCAGCAAGTAGGAGAGCGTACATTAATCAAATATAGGAGCCTTAATTATCCATAGATTCATAGGCAAATACTAGACTGCCAGTCTGCAGATTATTGCAAGCCTAGCCAATAAAAAAGAGGTCAAAATCAAACCCTATGCTTGTATATGTGGGTTAATTATTTTGCCACCCCCACCCCCCAGAGTTGTATGGCTCTGTACTATTCTTTTAAATCAGGCATCCTCAAACCTAAAGTTCCCTCTTCACCCCACTTTTCTTGCCTTCCTAAATGGAGTCTTTCAATTCCCATTTTAACTTCCTCCAAATCTTTTCCTTGGGCTGGTAGAAATAGGTCTGCCCCACATATACATCTGATGTCACTAAGAAAATATTTAATTGCTAGTCATTTGTTGTCTAAGTCCATCCATATAATTTTCCACTTATTTTTGTTATCATTTGATCCACTTTTTCACTCCATGTTCTCCTCCTCTACTTTTGGCTTTATCCATATTTCTAAATATTTCATCTTATCACGCCCCCTTAAGTATGAGAAGGAGTGCACTAGTCTCATCATAGGTGTGTAATGTACAGCTAAAGCTTTCATTGTTTTGTTTTTTTTAGTTATCTTATAACCTGTCACACTATATTTGTTTAGCTTTTCAAATATTCTTCCCAGGTTTCTAAGATGAAGTACTATATTGTCTGTGAACAAGGATATCCCCCCCCCCTCGCCATTGATAAACCTTATATCAGTTTCGGATATCCTTCGCCAATGGCTCAAGGTAAAGAGCAAATAGAAGGGGAGAGAGTGGACATCCTTGTCTAGTTTCCCTTGACAAATTGAAAGTGGTAGACAGCACACCTCCCCACTTTATCCAAGACTTTCACTCCATTACAAATCCTAAATATCAGAGCAATCTACTCACAGGGGGAATAATAGACCTCCAGGCAAATTTCTGGAATCCAATCAAAGGCTTTTTCTGCATCCAAGCCCAAGAATAGTAAAACCTTCTTGTTATATTCTGCATTTCTCTGAAGCAATAGTGCTCTATTAATGTTAACAAAGGTCTGCCTACCTGTTATAAAGCTGCACTGAGCCAAGTTAATAAGACTAGGCAAAATTGTTGTAAGTTTGTTGACGAAGATTGTCATTAAGACCTTATAATGGCTGAAAACTGAAATGGGTTTATAGGTTTCCAGGACTGTTTTATCTTTCCACTCCTTTGGTAAGACCACCTGTATAACTTAATACCAGGATTTCAGTATCTAACCTTCTCTTATAATATTATTAAACAATTTTCACCTAACTTTATTTGATCTTCTACTAAGTTTTTGCACTTCTATTGGAATACCATCAAATCTTGGTGTCTTCGCTACCTTTTGCTGTGTTATTGACTCGCTGATTTCTTAATTTGAATTTGCTTTCATAATCATAAGGGCTTGCCCCTTATCCAGCAATAACTTCGATATATCAAGGTTCCCCAGGTAAGTTCTAAATTCCTATTAGATTGATTCTGCCGGAGGGTCAATTTGATATAGCCAGAAATAATACCTTGCCATTATCTCTGTGTTTTCTTTTTTTATCTGAGTTATGCTCCATTCAATTACTCTCTGGTGCCTCCAGTTTAGATATACACCTTTCTGTCTTTTGTTGTTTATGTTTCTGTGCTGGGATTTGGAGTTATTGTCAAAGTAAGCACACTCAAGTGTTTAGCCCTTTGTTCACTTAAGTTATCTAAGTGTTATTGGATGTGTCTTTTCATTCTGTTATTTGTAGGAAAATATCTGTTTCCACATTTTTATTTTGCTGAACCTGCAGCCCATTCAGTTTGACTACCATTTCAATATATTTCATACTGCTATTCCATCATTTGTTTTTAGAGCAGCTTGGACTCTTAGGACCATAGGAGGTTACTAGGCTAATGGCTTTAGAGCCTTTTTAAGCCTAGCCTTTCATGCCCCAAGTTTCTCAATTATCAATTCCCATGGGCTAGAATGACTTTGGCATATGCCTTTGTCTTAGGGCATGTCCATAAAGGCCACAAGTGACAAGCCAGGGATGAATTTGCAGTTTCCCATCCACTGGTTCAAACTGCGCTTGAATAGCCTTAGGGAAGAGCTCTGTTTCACATGAATGGGCAGTCTGTTCCAGAGAAGGGGTAATCTCTGAGACACATACCTGTCCCTGCAACATGTTTTGTTTGTCACAGTCGAGGTTTAGATACATAGATTGGCTAATTCGAGTGCTGTTTGTTTTGCAAATGTGTAGCAGATCCATCAGGGCTGGATCAGAGAATACCTTGTAGGTTAGGCATAGATCACCCCACCGTCGTCTTTAGGAGACCGAGTACATGGACAGGCTTTGAGGTGGTTCACATAGGACATATTATTTACACCCTGTATTCTTTTAGTGAAGAGTCTCTGTGGCCACTCTAGCTGTTACAAATGTCTGGTCAGGTACATGCTGAGAAGTGCACTATATTTAATTATTGATCTAATGAGGAATGACTATAGTGGGACCAAGATCTCCTTTCCTTAGATTTGGACTCAATGCTCTTGCTTATAAGTTGTGCCACATAGGATTTTCTTACTACCATGGACATATGGTGATCAAAGCTCAGATTATGGTCAACCTGGGTTCTCAGGACTCTTACCACTGAGTCTACTGTTAGGAGAGTGTTATTGATACACAGCGTCACTTCAAAGAAACAAAAACCGGTAAAACTAAAGACAGGCTCCACAAAGTATAAAAGTCCACTTTATTCACCACTTTGAAAACACGATGAAACAAAAATAAAAATAAAATATTGACAAGAAAAACAAAATATACTAAGCGCTTTCACCCCTCTGTTCGTAGGGCATCATCAGAGTATAAAACTTTTAAATTCTGCTGCAGTTTAAATAGTTGTCAGATGTTCTAATCAACATACGTAATTATTAAATTGTTAAATTAATTAATTGATAATAACTTAAATAAGTTAAATAAGTTAAATAAGTAAATCTGTCACACTCTCTAAACATTTAAAACCTTTTCATAAAACTTTTTAAATGACTTGTATTTAGAATAAATATAATAAATAAATACAATATAAGTATACATATAAATGTATATAAATATATAAATATAAATGTATATATATTAAATACCACACCTAAACTGTTATTGAATAAATATTGTAAATTGTATAAAAATTAATTAATAAGAATAAACAATTAATACATAATAAAATTGTATTAATGCAAACACTGTAGTTAAAACATTAAAACGTTAAAAATATATATAATTTGTTGTGTTTAACACATATTCTCTTTCAATTATACTCTAAACCTATGAAGGGAAATAAAAATTGTGTGTTTAACTATATACAAAAAGATCTCCTTTTTAAAATACTAGAAATAGAGATACACCCATTGAGACCAGGTAATGTATCCGCGTTTAGCCTAAGCTGCCACAAACATTCCTTTGTCAAGAGTAAATTATCATAGTCCCCTCCTTTATCATACTGACTGGGAATACGGTCAATGACAAAAAATACAAATCTCTTGAAGTGTACACATTTAGTGCTATGTAAATACAGAGCATTGGTTGTCTTTTTGTTCCTGATGTCCCTATTGTGTTCTAATATTCGATCTTTTAACTTTCTTTTTGTTTTTCCCACGTAGTAAGCTGCACAGGAAATACATGTAGCTAAATAAATAACCCTTTTGGTGTTACAATTGACGTAACTGGGACACTGTATTGATCTAGCATATCCCTGAACCATAGTATAAGGGCCGTCATTTATAAATTTACAACTTCTACAAGACCCGCACTTGCTCATTTTTGATATACAGAATGTTTTAATGTGTTCACTACCCTCCATAATTCCCTTTAAATTCTTTCCTCTACTATAGGTAATCTTGGGGTTATGTCCTAAAATTTCATTAAATTCAGAGTTGTTGGAAAAAACACAGGACCAAGTATCATGCAATGCCCTTACTATAATACTAGATGTTTGATTAAATGGTAAAATGAATCTATCATTAAACTTATTGACGTTGTCAATAGTTTTGTTAATATTATTGTCTTTCAACAACCCATATTTGATAATGGGTTTAAAAATGTTGATTCTCTTGTTTACCACTTCATCTTTAATAGTGTTAATAAAATCTAAAGGATAACCCCTATCCAAAAACATCTGTTCTATGTTTTTCATTTCATTCTCAAAATTTGTATCCTCACTAATAATGCGTGACAGCCTTATCATCTGGCCTTTCACCAAATTCTTTTTCTGAAATTGTGGGTGACAACTAGTATAATGTAGATATGAGTTAGAATATGTAACCTTTCGATAAATGTTGGATTCCACCATTTTGTCCTTAAGATACAACCCTATATCCAAATAATCACAACTCCCTTCATGTATCTTTGTTGTGAATCTCAAAAAACTTGTAGATGTATTAAGATAATTCATAAAATCAATTATGTCGTTCTTTGTCCCTCTCCAGAACATAAGTATATCGTCAAGGTACCTGACATAGAACACTATCTTTGTCCAAAATATAGATGGAAAAACTATGTCTTTCTCCCACTGTGCCAAAACTAAGTTTGCATAAATGGGGGCACATCTGGCCCCCATTGCTACTCCAGTGAGCTGTTTATAGAAGTCCCCCTCCATGTAAAAATAATTATTGTTGAGGACCATTTCCATCATATCTATAAGTAATCTTTTCTTGACTATATGATATTCACTATAATCGTGGATAAGTTTATCGAACATATCCAACCCTTCCTTGTGGGGGATCACTGAAAATAAATCTATTACATCTATGGTTACCATATAAAAGTCATCCTTGTACATAGAATTATTAAATTCTCTTAACTTATCCAAACAGTCCCAAGAATCCTTAATAATGTGTGGAAACTTTTCCAATATAATTTCAGAATAATGGTCCACATATTTAGCTATAGGCTCTAAGACCCTCTAGCTGAAACTATGGGTCTGAGTGGTGGATCGACAATACTCTTGTGTGTTTTAGGTATCCCAAAAATAGATGGAACTACTGGATGTTCCACTAATAGATAATCATATTCACTTTTTTCTATTATTCCTTCCATCCAGTATTCATAAAGTAGCCAATCTATTTTGGTATACACTTTGTACATCTCAAATTTATTTACCTTCTCATAGGTTTGTTCCTTATCTAACATATTTGACATCTTCATAACATAATCTAATTTTGTCATTATAACCACGCCACCTCCTTTATCCGGCTTCATAACCCTGTATTTGTTTCCCACAGTTAGTTTCTTCAAACAAAATCTTTCATTACAAGTAAGATTGTCTTCATAAAATTGTGTAGACTTCATTATTCTGCGGAACTGAGTTTCATATAAGTTCTCAAACAAATGTATAGTGGAGTTATGGGGTGGTATGAATGTACTAGCTCTTTTTAAAGTTAATCTCCCAATATCTACATTTACAATATTCTTTTGACTTGCAAAGAACATTTTAAGACTCAGTAATCTAGTATATAACTTAAGGTTAACAAGTAACTTAGCTATATCTAGTTTATAATGTGGAACAAAAGTAAATCCTTTTTTAAGAAGGGAGAAGAAACCAGTATCAAACTCAGTAACTGTGTAATTATATATCACAAAACCTCTTACTACTTTGACTATGTTGTTCTGTCTATCATTCAAACAATCAAGTGTCAAATTCTCATTAATTATATTTGCACTATCTAAATCTTTACTTGTCTCCACCGGACATTTGTCTGTTTCTATACTTGAATTAAAAAAATCTAAATGTCCTTTTGAATTGTTCAATTCTTGGACTATTAGTGATAAGTATTTTTCCTGTACATAGTGTTCCCCTTCCTGTGAGTGTTCTAATGGTACCCATCCTGATGTTGGTCTCTCAATCTCTCTGACCGCCTCAGGACTGGAAAAAAAAAAAAAAAAAAAAAAAAAAAAAATTCTCTTGTTTTCCTGCCTTACTGAACTAGAGTAGTCCAGTTTCAGAGTTGCTGATCCCTGGGCTTTGTTTTTAGTTCCTGTTACTGATCCATTGCCTTATTAGGAAGGAGGGAAGTTTCTTTGCTTACCAGTGGGAGTGGGAAGCACTGAGCGGCCTTTTTGTCCGATTTGGTGAAGTTTCAGCCAGAAACTAGTAGTCCATTGGTCGTTTTTGGGCCAGTTCCTAGCTCCTTTCAGCCCCCTGCTATAAAACACGCTAAACACGCGTTTTCCAGCTTGTACCAACTCAGCACAGATCCTCGTGGTGGCCTGCAGAGTGATCCAAGCAGCAGAGAGCTAAAAGAGTGACTTTCTACCAGATATAAGTATTTTTGTGGCTTTCCCACTGTTATTAAGCTAGCGACTGCATTTCTCCTGTTTTACTGCTACTTTAAGTGATTTCTGCATTTTACACTGTTTATTGCACCTTAAGTTACTAATTGTTGCAAATTGTTTCTGTAGGCTACACACTAAAGTCGCTAGCCGATTTACAGCATTTATAGCATTTACTGTCTGTTTTTTTTCCTTGTCTCTGTAATAAAACAAAAAAATCTCTTGTTTTCCCGCCTTACTGAACTAGAGTAGTCCAGTTTCAGAGTTGCTGATCCCTGGGCTTTGTTTTTAGTTCCTGTCACTGATCCATTGCCTTATTAGGGAGGAGGGAAGTTTCTTTGCTTACCAGTGGGAGTGGGAAGCACTGAGCAGCCTTTCTGTCCGATTTGGTGAAGTTTCAGCCGGAAACTAGTAGTCCATTGGTCATTTTGGGCCAATTCCTAGCTCCTTTCAGCCCCCTGCTATAAAACACGCTAAACACGTGTTTTTCCAGCTTGTACCAACTCAGCACAGATCCTCGTGGTGGCCTGCAGAGTGATCCAAGCAGCAGAGAGCTAAAAGAGTGACTTTCTACCAGATATAAGTATTTTTGTGGCTTTCCCACTGTTATTTAAGCTAGCGACTGCATTTCGCCTGTTTTACTGCTACTTTAAGTGATTTCTGCATTTTACACTGTTTATTGCACTTTAAGTTACTAATTGTTGCAAATTGTTTCTGTAGGCTACACACTAAAGTGTGCTAGCCGATTTACAGCATTTATAGCATTTACTGTCTGTTTTTTCCTTGTCTCTGTAATAAAACAAAAAAAAAAATCTCTTGTTTTCCTGCCTTACTGAACTAGAGTAGTCCAGTTTCAGAGTTGCTGATCCCTGGGCTTTGTTTTTAGTTCCTGTTACTGATTCATTGCCTTATTAGGGAGGAGGGAAGTTTCTTTGCTTACCAGTGGGAGTGGGAAGCACTGAGCAGCCTTTCTGTCCGATTTGGTGAAGTTTCAGCCAGAAACTAGTAGTCCATTGGTTGTTTTGGGCCAATTCCTAGCTCCTTTCAGCCCCCTGCTATAAAACACGCTAAACACGCGTTTTCCAGCTTGTACCAACTCAGCACAGATCCTCGTGGCGGCCTGCAGGGTGATCCAAGCAGCAGAGAGCTAAAAGAGTGACTTTCTACCAGATATAAGTATTTTTGTGGCTTTCCCACTGTTATTTAAGCTAGCAACTGCATTTCGCCTGTTTTATTGCTAATTTAAGTGATTTCTGCATTTTACACTGTTTATTGCACTTTAAGTTACTAATTGTTGCAAATTGTTTCTGTAGGCTACACACTAAAGTGCGCTAGCCGATTTACAGCAATTACTGTCTGTTTTTTTCCTTGTCTCTGTAATAAAACAAAAAAATCTCTTGTTTTCCCGCCTTACTGAACTAGAGTAGTCCAGTTTCAGAGTTGCTGATCCCTGGGCTTTGTTTTTAGTTCCTGTTACTGATCCATTGCCTTATTAGGAAGGAGGGAAGTTTCTTTGCTTACCAGTGGGAGTGGGAAGCACTGAGCTGCCTTTTGTCTGATTTGGTGAAGTTTCAGCCAGAAACTAGTAGTCCATTGGTCGTTTTGGGCCAATTCCTAGCTCTCTTCAGCCCCCTGCTATAAAACACGCTAAACGCGTGTAAGCGAGATTTAGCGCGGAGTTACCACTGTTGCACACAAGAGCAGCGGCGGTTAAACAAGGTTAAACTATTTGGGCCATCTAAATTCCACTCTTCCAATTTTCCCTTAAAACTACCTTCCTCGAGCTGTACTGCTGATCTAACCAGCATATCCTATAACTGAAAAGTTCATCTCTACTTGATTCCCAAGTAGACTATTCTCTATCTGTAAAGCCTAGCACTTACTCCTACAGTACTTGCACCTTGATAAAGCACTCTTATTATAGATAGTACCCCACCAGCCTAAAACCCACTTCCCCCCGAGTCCTTTGAAAGTCTCTTTATCTACTACTTCTAGTATGTCGAGGGATCAGTTGCTAGTGTCCTCTCCAGCTCAACTGGTGAACCTGGGAATATTGAGGCAATGTTACAACTGCCTCATGTACACAGACAATCCTCTCCTTCTCCCACAAAACACAAATACATGCGAGAGATGCAACTATACGGCCAAACTGGAGGCTGAGCTCTCTCAACATAGGACTGGCAAGACCAGACAGGAGGAGAAGGTAACCACACACAATACATACCCAGTCACACATGGTACCATCACAACTTCAAATCATACACATACTCACACAAAGACATACTGGAGGCTCTGATCAAAATTTACCAAAACAGCAGAGGCCACCAAAGCAGACACCCAAACAACTACCACCTCACGACCCAACACATGCAACACATAGACCACACAGTCAGAGTGTCAAACAGTCACAGCCCTTAAGGCCAAACAAAATGCCAGACACACTTGTCATTGGTGATTCCATAGTCAGACACACTGACGTCCCGCTCACCAGACTGAGTAAAGAGAAGGTCACAGTAAGCTGCCTGTCAGGCGCTAGAATCCGCCACATAACGCAAGCACTCAGGTCTCTCAACAGCAGGTACAAGCACGACTCAGTCATTGTCCACGCTGGTGTCAACGACCTGAGACGCACCTCCTTGGACTGCATGAAAAGGGACATCGAGGAGCTCTCTGATTATGTAGCCCAGGCAGGTATGACCCTGACCTTGAGCAGTATCCTACCTTCACCTAGAATGATGCCACAATACAGTGATAAGATGATCAGCTTTAATAATTGGCTTAAATTCTGGTGTCATTCAAAGGGGATCCAATGTCTGTCTGCCTGGGATGACATGCTGGACAAGCCACGCTGCTTCGCAAGGGACGGCTTGCACCTGTCACCCTGGGCTTCCGGATATTGGCAAAGGCTCTTGCCACCCCATAGTGCCTTTTTAGGCAAGGCTCAAATTCTAAACCTACCACCCTAGAACACCAAAAAGGAAAAAACTAAGGGTAATGCTGCTCAATGCCAGAAGTCTCAATCTCAAGATGCACGCACTCGAGGCCCTTCTCAATATGGAGAACATCGATGTCTGTGCTGTGACAGAAACCTGGTTCAAGGCTCCTGAGAGCACCCCAGCACTAACAGGTTTCACCTCATATCATGCGTTCCGCCCCAAAATCCGGACAACACCAAGAAAGGAGGGGTGTCCATATTCATAAAGGACACCCACACCTCAAGGTTGGTGGCAACGCACGATGCATCGGAGACCATCCAGGTGCAATTAACCATAGGCAAGACTGCTCTGCAATTTGTAGCATGTTACAGGCCACCCTCTCAAACTCAGGAACCTCACATGGCCTTCCTGAAAACATTGGAGGGATAAATGTATCTCCAAACACCATCATACTAGGTGACTTTAACTACCCTAATATAGACTGGGAACACTACTCAAGCCCGAACACTCTAACCCAAAGATTCCTGGAGTTCATAAACTCAAATGCCATGGAACAACTAGTCACCATCCCCACAAGAGGAGAAAACATACTTGATCTCATCATCACGAACATGGGATCAAAATGTTCAACACCGGAAGTATACCCCTCACTGGTGAGATCAGATCATAAACTAATCTCGCTGGAGGTCCTCATCCCGCCCCACCTGAAACAAAAAGACCACAGTGAAAAACTTCTCAAAAGCCGATTTCACACTTCTAAAAACTAGTGTGGTCTCCTTTAAGGCCCCTGAGCCAGTGGTAAACATTACTCAAACCGCTGAATCACTTACAAATGCCTTCTACCAGCACCTACAGGACTGCATGGATCAGGCAATCCCAAACAAAACTAAGACTCTCTGTACCAAAGGCAAGCGTCCAGTCTGGTGGACCCCAGCCATAAACAAGCTCTACAACAAAAGGAGGAAGCTACTACAAGATAGAGCAAAATCCTTGAAAGGTAAGACACCTTTGATCATTATAAGTAAAAAACTAAGAGCTCTCATAAAATCATCCAAGGCAAATTTTGAGAGAAAAATCGCCAAGGACTCTAAAGAGAATCATAAGGCCTTCTTTAGCTATGTTAGAAACCTAGGAGGAAACTCCCAGATATGCTCAGAATTAGTTCAAAATGATGTGAAAATTACTGAACCTACACACATTGCCAACATACTGGCTGACAGGTTCAGTGCAAACTTCTCCCCCCCCCAAAAGGAGAGATATCTATTCCAGAGGATTATAGCCCCCCAAACATCTCCAACGCCCAGGTGAGAACTGCCCTCACTAAGGCAAAAACACAGCATCCATGGGACCGGATGGTGTCCCCGGCTGTGTGCTTCATGAACTCAATGAGGAATTAAACCCACAGTTAGGACAGCTGTTTAATCTTAGCCTCACCTCAGGATACGTACCCAAGGAGTGGCGACGCGACTGTGGTCCCACTTCATAAGGGCGGTGCCTCCACAGACCCTGGAAATTACCGCCCCATTAGCTTGACAAGCCTTATCTGCAAAGCCATGGAGAGGATCATAATGGAACTCATAAATAAAGACATAGGGAACTTGCAGACTTTGGATCCAACTCAGTTTGGCTTTGTCAAAGGCAGATCCTGCCTCTTAAACTTGGTTGACTTTTTCGAGACAGTCACCAAGGCCATTGATGAGGGAAAGGCAGTCCATACAGCCTACCTCGACCTGGCAAAGGCCTTCACACAATACCCCACTCAGGTATCATCGAAAAACTCATCAGCTTGAATGTAAACCCATACATCACAAGATGGGTTGCAAACTGGCTAAGTGACAGAACCCACAGGGTCAGAGTTGCTGGAGCCATGTCAGACTCAAAGCCTGTCACAAGTGGTGTCCCACAGGGCTCAGTCCTGGGTCCACTCTTGTTCGGCATCTACTTTTCTGAAGTACAAGCAAACACAGGAGGGTTATGGCTGACAAAGTTTGCAGATGACTGCAAACTGGGCCATAGTCGAAAACACATCTGACACAGATATCCTCCAGAAGGGCCTCACAGAAATGGATAACTGGTGCCAGAGCCATGGCCTGAAGTTAAACGCCAAAAATGCATAGTCATACCCTTTGGGAAAAACAAGGCTACCCCTAGCTACCATATAGGTGGCAATCCACTGAGCACAGAAAAAGTCATCAGAGATCTGGGGACCCAGGTTGACAGTAGCCTTCGTTTGACACTCATGTTGCTAAAGTAGTTAGGAAAACCTTCTATATCACCCACCTGATCATGAAGGGATTCACATCTAGATCAAGGGAGGTCATCGTCCCCCTGTACTCATCACTTATTAGACCCATGATTGAGTACAATGCCCGCTCGAATGTATCTGACCAGACACCTGCTGCAGCTTGAAAGGCCCCAAAAGTTCCTCACCAAAAGGATAAAGGGTCTCAAAAATATGTCTTATGCTGCCCGACTGAAAGAACTCCAGCTCTATTCAGTCTCATACCGCTTGCTCAGAGGTGACCTGTGCCTGACATATAAGGCCATGTCAAACCCAGATTTGATGAATATGCTTCACCTCAAAAAATCTAGATCCCTCAGAACCACAAGGGCGGAGACTTAAACCTTGACACGGTTATAAATAGAACGTGCTGGAGGGACAGATTCATCACCCAGAGACTCCCTATGCTGTGGAACAAAATCCCGGTACATGTGAGGCAGAGCACCTCTCTGGTCTTGTTCAAGAGGAATCTTGACCAATGGATGGGAGATTGCAGATATACCCCAGGGATTACTTCAGCGTCACTGCTTGACAGAGGCACAGCAAAATGATAGGCATAGTTTTTATTCAAACTAAAGGGGTGGCGAAAGCCACATAACTATGGGCTAGGCTTATAAATGCCCTTGGGCAGATAGCCTAGTATGAACCTATGAACCTATGAACCTATGAACCTATGTTCATTTCCACTTATATTTTGATTGTTGGCACCCAACATTTCGTTTTGATGATGTTTATCATACTGTTTCCTATGTCCATAAATGTTGTCACTATCCATAGGAATCCTTATACTAGTCCCTTCGTTGTAAGATCTTGGTTTAGAATATTTATATTGCTTAAAATGTGTGTATACTCTCTTATTAGCATAATCCAAACTGTCCCTACTCAATTTTTTATTCTTAAATTCCAGACCCTTCATAACAAATTGGTCCATGTCTTTTAAAATATTGTCAAGCCTATGCTTGTTCATTTCAAACAAAAGATCATTTCTAATACTTTTATCAAGTTCTAAAAGTGTGACATTTAATTTACTTAACTCAATATTGTTATTCCTAATAATTAATTTTAACATTTCAATTCCTGTTTTATCAAACAGGCTAAGCAATTCTTCAAATAATACACTATTTTCATGAAAGCCGAAGGGTAACTTAAAAATACGCAAATACAAGTCATTTAAAAAGTTTTATGAAAAGGTTTTAAATGTTTAGAGAGTGTGACAGATTTACTTATTTAACTTATTTAACTTATTTAAGTTATTATCAATTAATTAATTTAACAATTTAATAATTACGTATGTTGATTAGAACATCTGACAACTATTTAAACTGCAGCAGAAATTAAAAGTTTTATACTCTGTTGATGCCCTATGAACAGAGGGGTGAAAGCGCTTAGTATATTTTGTTTTTCTTGTCAATATTTTATTTTTATTTTTGTTTCAGAGTGTTATTGATGTTGTAATTTTCAGGGGTGGTCATCTTTCCAAAGGTTATGATTATGTATTTTTTTTGCATTGTGTTTTAGGCTATGGTTCTGGCACCAGTTATTTGTCTGTGTCAGACCTTCCCAGTGGATCTCTATATCTTTGCGGGGATTCAATGATTGCACCCAGCTTGCAGTTATCAGTAAATTTAGTCAGCCAAAGGTCCTTTACACTTGCCTTGATTTCAGAGAAGTAAATTCCAGACAGGAAAGGTCTCAGTATCGAGTCCTGTGGGATACCACTAGTAACAGGCTTCTTGGTGGGGGTGGATTCCCCCACCATAACTTCATTGCCCTATCTGTGAGCTTTTTCCATCTACTAATCCATTTGTATTCCATGTCAGAAAGGCTAGATCAGCCATGCTCTTTATTGTTCTTTGCTAATGTGTGTGTTATTACCCATTAACAATAGAATACTTCATCTATTATATTTTATTATGATTTACATTTTCAAAATGCTGCTGGCTGTTTATATAGTTTTTATTTTTCATTTTGTTTTGTTTGCTTTGCAAATGACCCCCCCATCATTACAATAAACCCAAAAATAACAATCTACGTGAGTTTTTTAGCACTATTTTCATGTTTATTCTGAGCCTTATCTCATGTAGAACACACAGAACTACCTTTGCAGCACGTGTCCATTGATGACCTCTTCATCTTTCCCATACCTCTCAAGAGAACTCTATAAACCTTCTTTAAAAGTTTTATTTTTGAAACTGATCCTGTGAACCATAGTACTTTAAACTTGCACTTGCTTCCCTCCCCATGCATTTTTATTAAGTCTTCTAGTTTTCTTGACACTGCTTGCTTATCTCTTCCCTCCTCCCTTAAACAGAACTGTTTAGGTTTTTCAGTGTCTGGCTATTTTAACTAAGGCTTCGTTAGGGTTGCCCATTTGGATGATGCAACAAAGGAAAACCCTAGCCCTCCATAGTGTCCAGATTGAGTAATGTTATATTCTCCTTCAGTAGTCTGCAAATCCAGCACCATTTGATGCACTGCATTGCTATTGTTTGTTACCATCCCCCTTCAAATGTCAAAGTGCACTTACTTTTTCTTCATGAACAGCATCACCTTGATTAACATATTACTAGCTTTAAATCCAGCCTATACATATAATTAACCTCTGGTTACCTCGTTTCTCCCAAAATTATTAATATAACACATGCAAAGCATTGCAAGATGGCACATTAAACAAATAAAACAGAAGAGTGCATGTAAAACAGAAAGCCACAGAGATTATAACAAAGTCCTATGATTTATCTCACATTTGACAACTTTTGATATTTATCTCTGTGGCACTGAAGACAAATTTTAGGAGAGCATCTGTTCAAGCTTCAACTTCTCCAGTAGTCATGTTCTCTAAGGCACTCTGTTGAACTAAAGGAATTGTAATCCAGTCAATGATCCAAAAATATTAGTTCTATTTATGCTTGTTTACCATTTAGTTGTTCTTGTATCTCTGCCATCTGTCATTCACTGGTTTCCTTTATTTTATACTGAACTCATACATCTTTTTTCTGTTTTTCCTCCAAGTTTTGTTGGAATATAGGAAATGGCTTTATTGGAAGCCTAGTAGCTTGCTGTTCCTTTCTTGAGTGCAGATCTGATGCTCGAGGTTTGACTTCTTCAGTTCGTGGTGCTGCTAGTGCTGTCTGTTATAGAGCTTCAACAGTCACTTCTGCCTCCCAGGATGTCTTAGTTCCTGTGGCAAAAATATTTTAAAGATTGCTGGGTGTAAGAGTTTGAACTTAATGTTTATTTTGCTACATGTTCTAATTACCCGTATAAATTGGTTCCTTTGCCAGTGCATAACTGTGATGTAATCATTATCAACATACTCTATTTTGACTTGTTTTTAGGTTGACACCTAGCTCCCATAGTTTAATCAGGACCAGTTCCTTTTGATGGTAAGAATGGAATTTAACTAACAGGGGTTGAATCATTCTCTTGACTGCTGTGGCTGGAAGATATACTCTTTAAGCTCTCTATATGTATTTCAGTTACTGGCATTCCAGTCATTTACTGATGGTAGCTTTCACAAATTGCATAAATGTGTTTCTTTCCCCTTCCTCAGGGACTGCAGTGAAGTGTAAATTCTCTCTTATGGACCTGTCTTCTAGCTCTGTTAATTTGGCCTTAATGTCTTCTTGTAGGTCTTATACTCTGCACATTTACCTTATAACTCCAAATATGTTATTTTTTACAGGCAGGTGATTTCATCTGAATGTCAATAAAGGAAATCTTCCAACTTCCATAATTTATTTTTATTGGATTTTATATAGTCATCTAAAGTATCACTTATTTTAAAGACTACTTTATATATTAGATTCATTTTCTGTTCCACTAAGAAACATGATAACTCCTCCATTGTACCAACTGGCTGCCACTACTACTACTGTTGTGCAATGCGTGCTGGGCGGTCAATACAGGTGAGGCGACCTCTGAGCACTTTCTGGATTTTCCCTCTAACTTTTTCAAACTCTCCCTAGTACTCATATGAAACCTCTAATAGGTTTTCTGAACATTTGCTGGTAGTTGCAATTGCTTTTTATTTTTATATTTTTTTCTACTGAGACAAAAGTGCTATTCTGTGCAGTTAACCATTCTGCCATCATACCGAAAATACAAGAAAGTGCTGTTTTTGTCACCACTAAAGTACAGCTGCTACACCATCACACCCACATTGTAATTATCTGCAGTATAAAGTAACAAATATTTCTATTCAAAGGCATACAGAGGCTTAAATAAGCAAAAAGAAGCGGTGCTGTGGTAATGATCATTTTTCCATATTAGGAGTCCAAGGCTAGTTGGCACTTTGAAGATGGACAATCACAAGCTGTAGGAATGAACTACCATTGATTTATTATCAGTGTTCTTGTTCTTAGTACAGTTATGAGAACTCTTGTGAAACAATGGAATGTTACTATGTGTGGAGTTCACACAGAGGGCATCTGTGACAGCATTTCCTGCTATTAAATAACTTGGACTTTGTTTCATTTGGGTATAGCTAGCAGGTGACTTTGCTGCTGCAGACTGTGAGGGTATGTTTGTATATTTGTAGGAGGTAGTCAGGATCTGTTTTGGCTCATACATCTAATAAACTGTGTTGTACAGACAAGATCTTTGAGGTACTAGATGGCTGTGGTCATGGTAGTTGTTGCTGGAGAACTCATTTACTAAGTAGCATTGGTATGACACAGCTATGAAGATGGGTAGGTTTGTTTCTTTGTACTGTTGATAGAGGATCTATAAAGAGAGACTTGTGAGTGTCTTTACTAGGTTAACAAACAAAGAAACAGAGAAAGAGAGAGAGTAAATAAAATGACATTTTCTGTATCATTCTTGAGTAAATGTTCATAAGACCAGAGACTTCATAAAAGAAAAATAATTTGGTTGTTAAAATTACTCTCAGCTGTGCAGCTAAGGGATTTCTTTCCTAAATTTTAGCTTATTTTACTTACTACAGAAATAAAGAGCATGTTTTGTGAGGAAATTGTGTAAATGTAAATACAAACACACATACACACATGCTGGCAAACATGCATTCAGGCAAATTTCTAGAAATGTACTGATTATAAGGTTCTCTCTTATGGCTCCTATGTGTAAATATAAATGCAAAACTACACGCACAGACACACGCAGGGAAACATGCATTCAGGCAGAAATCTAGAGATACATTGATTAAAATGTTCTCACTTACGGCAACTATGTGTAAATGTAAATACAAACACATAACACACAAACTCACGCACACACAGACACACACACACACACACACACACACACACACACACACACACACACACACACACACACACACACATGTACACGTACACTGGGAAGATGCATTCAGGCAGAATTCTACAGATATACTGATGATATGGTTCTCCGTTATGGTTCCTATGTGCAAATGTAAATACAAACACACACACACACACACACACACACACACACACACACACACACACACACACACACACACACACACACACACACACACACACACACACACACACACATGTACACGTACACTGGGAAGATGCATTTAGGTAGAATTCTACAGATATACTGATGATATGGTTCTCCGTTATGGTTCCTATGTGCAAATGTAAATACACACACACACACACACACACACACACACACACACACACACACACACACACACACACACACACACACACACACACACACACACACACACACACACACACACACACACACACACACACACACACACACACACACACACACGCAGAGAAACATGCATTCAGGCAGAATGCTACAACTATACTGATATGTAAGGTTCTAACTTATGGCTCCTAAGTGTCTATTGTCTGAATGTCAGGAATAGGTGAGTCCTGAACTATTGAAGTCCACAGCATCTGTCTGTAGCTGCAGGTACCAAAAACTGTTCCCTAAATGCCAGTATTCTCCCCATTCCCATCCTTCAGATACCCTGAAATTTGACTGGAACATAAAAGCTGTGGACACAGAGAGGAGAAGAGAGGAGAGGAGAGTTCTGGTTATTTTTGGAGAAGAGTAGAGAGGTCTAGTCCAGAACAAGATTCTGTATCATAAGGTGTACTTTTTTGCAGAAAGGTGGTGCAAAGCTTTCTGTGACCTATTAACAGTGTTTCCTTTTTGATTTCTGGCCCTTTATTCTGCCCTTGAATTTTGCAAACAGATTCAGTATTTCATTTTTTGATTGCTGGTAGAAATGGTTACATTCTATTTCATTACACACTGCTATAATGCGCACCTGAAGTCCATTGACATATGTCAGAAATGTGAGCTATTGGAAATGGGGTGTTGCATACAGGTAGATGTTTTATTTTTATATCAATTTGCTTAAGTCAATCACAGTCAAAACTTAATCTTAAAAAAAGAAAAAGACGAATTTGCTTTTGTTTTGCATCATTTTGTCACTGGGATTTTTAAACCTGAGTTTCTGAATGGTGGAATCCCACAATCCTACTGTAAGAGGGAGTGCTCATGCTGTTATTTATGCAACTTTTATGCTAATTAACTCTCCAGATGCTTAGTCAGATGTACCTCATTTTCAAGAATCTTTGTGCAGATTTTCAATGTCTACTAGCTGAGAGGTAGGTGTGCTGTCCATCTAACACATAAGATACCCTCACAGCAGAGAACATTCAAGGCACATTCCTGGACACTAGATTCTCATTTGACCACCACATATCAACTATTGTTAAGAAATCATTCTACCTTGCCTAGCTAAATACTGAAGGCATATCTTCAAATCCAATAAAGTTATAGTCCCCCTCTACTTAGCCTTAATGAGACCCATAATAGAATACAGTAACAATAATAGAATACAATGCCTCTTTGCCATGAACATATCCAAACAAATCACCCAACTTGAAAGATCTCAATGCTTCCTAACCAAAAAAAAAAAAAAAAAAAGACGAAGAGACATGTCATTTAATCTGTCCCCTATCGAGTTATTGCACAGCAACCTCTGCATGGCATATAGGACAGTGAAATACCCAGTCCTGATTAACCTCTTACACCTATGCAAAAATGCAAATATACTAATAACTGCTCTCAAAACCTAAACCTACATCATAATATAAGCAAAACATGTTCTGATAGCTCTCTCCCAAAGGATCCCCTATGTAAGGAACAAGCTCCCACTCCAGATTAAACAAGGCAGTACTCTGTAGGTCTCTTTAAATCCAACCTTGATGAGTTGACATGAATCTCTAAATTCTTCCCTGTACTGTGTATTTGTAATTACATCAAACAATTAGTGTAATTTTCAGTGGTTAGACTCCTAATGTTCAGTTAGATTAATTGACTTCAAATAACTTAATGACTCTTTGGTCTTATCTGTCCCAAAGCCCAGTGCTATTCATTTAATGAAATGTCATATTAAAACATTACTACTTCATCTTTGTTTTCAAATAATTCTGTTGTTTCCTATTTTCATTTAATTAGAAAACATTAGCTGTGAAATAAGAACATGCTTATGTTTTTTTTAACAAGAAGCATCTTTATTGAATTATCACTTATAACATAGGCAATCACACATTTATGTAAATGAAAACAACCCATATTGACATATTTGCAGTTTATGTTGTCAGCATTTTCACAGTAAGTAGAAGGATTTTCTGCTGACTGTTGTTGCATGGTGATCAAAGGAGAAGGAATTATCAGCCTAACTTTCAAGAGACACAAGACTGAAAAGAAAATAGGCCACCTAGACAGCATGTGTTTTCTGTGTTTCTCTTCACAGTCTCCAAAATGCTAGTTCTTTTCATAAAGTTTGAAAAGGAAAATAGAGAAACTCATGGGGGGACCCCTGTGTTACCTACAATGAAGGTTGTCGCTTAGGGTTGCAAATAGTGATCCAGCAACAAAATCTAAGAGACAGTGAGACACAGAGAGAGGAGAGGAGAGAGAGAGAGAGAGAGAGAGAGACAAAGAGAGAGAGAGAAAAGGACATGGGTTCATGTATATCTATTGACAGTTCTTACACCAAGTGCTGATAGATCAAAAAAATGGCTGAAGCAACTTTTGGCAAACATCAAAGGTAATTTCTTTGAAGGTGGACAAGCCCACTGTAGCTATTATGTTAGGAGACACCCTCAGACCATCAAACTGATTATATATATATATATATATATATATATATATTGATATATATATATATATATATATATATATATATATATATATATACACACACACACACACACACACACACACACACACACACACACACACACACACACACACACACACATGGGCAGCCATGGTGCTGCAGCGGTTAGCGTTGCTGACTCACAGCAACAGGTTCTCCAGTTCAATCCTCAGCTGGGGTGCCTTCTGTGCAGAGTCTGCATGTCCTCCCTGTGGTCACGTGGGTTTCCTCCGGGTGCTCCAGTTTCCTCCCACATCCCAAAGACATGCTGCAGGTGGATTGGATACTCTAAATTGGAAACCAAGAACAAGTGAAAAGCACCAATAAAGCAAAGCAGATCCACAACCTGGAAGCTGGCTCTGGAAGCCCAAAATGAAAAGTTGATGAAATGCTGATATTCCTTCTTCCGCAAGGCAGAAAATGAAAGGCTGCAACTTACATAAAACTTTCTTGCTTTAATAACAAACACAATTCTCCTCAAGCGCTTTCGCTCAGCCTGGTGCTGAGCTTTTTCAAGATACAATAAAATCAAGCTGGTTGTTCTTTATATACATAGTCAAAACTTGACCAATAATTCAATTAGTAAAAGAGAAGGTCTAATTAACCCTTCAAATTACTTGCTGGTACAAAACCTGCTTGCAGGCAAACCATTACTAAGCACAACTCACTGCAATGTCCAACAAAGTATATGCATAAACTTAATAGTCAATTGTTGGTGTACACACAGATTGCCATAAAAATATACAGTGTTAAAAATATGCAATATTAAAACTATGCAATGTTGAAACAATATTCAAAAGCCAATACTATACACATACTAGTATGTTAAAAATGTTTAAATGTGCTGTTTATTCAGCAAAATTTTTATTTCTGTATGTAAACCCTGCAGACACTGGAAAACCGAAAATTCATAATTTAGCCTTCCTTAACCTCAGGACGCTGCTGATGCTGCAAGCGTCATTGAGCCCTGGTCGCCTTCCTGCATCTAGTCTTAGCTGCCATAGTAACTCTTTGTATTCTAAAAGAGACCCCCAGTCCCCCCCCCCCCTTTCATCCAACCTTAGCTGTTCTAAAATAATGAATTTAATTTCCATGTTGGGACCAAAAAAGGGAATGTCTATAAAAAGCATTAGTTTCCTTTTTCTTAATTATATCATACTGATGCTCATAAATACGTCTTCTGAGGGTTCTTTCAGTCTTTCCTATGTAGAAACTTTTACATCTAGTACATAAACCTAAATAAACAATAAATTTGGCATTGCAATTATAATGGCCCCTTGGTTGATATAAGAATTTTCTTGAAGGTAAATATAACCTATGTCTATTGAATATAGCCGGGCATTGCTTGCACATTCCACATTTGTATGTGCCTTCTTTTTTATTATCACTACTTGCCATTGGTTTGTTCTGATTCATCTCTAGCATTTCTTTTAAATTGGTACCCCTACGTCTAATGAATCTAGGAAACTCTGGAATCATATTACCCAACCTATCGTCCAGTCTTAGGATCGGCCAGTATCTCTTTACACTGTTTTCCACAACCTCATAATCAATACTAAAAGTATGGATGTATCCTTTTTGTTCCTTATTCTGCAAGCTACTGCCCACTTGGCATATTGATGTGCCTGTAGTGTCTAGGAGAGGTGGATATTTTATTTCCCTGCACCTAATAATCTCTGTCGCTAGCTCTTCAACAAGAAGGCTAGGATACCCTCTTTCAAAGAATCTTTCTTTTAGGAACCTAATTTCCTCCATAAACACCTGCTTTGTGTTGCACATTCTGGAGGCACGGATAAATTGCCCCTTGACTATGCCTCTTTTTTGATATTCAGGGTGGTTACTTTTAAAATGCAAAAAAGCATTTGAATAAGTGGGCTTCCTAAACACACTTGATATGAACCTATTGTTAATTTTATCTTTAACCAAGTGCACATCCAAATAATTCAAGCTATCAAAACTCAATGAGTGTGTAAAGGTTAGAAAAGAAGTAGTGCTGTTGATGTAATGAAAAAATTCCTCCATATTTGCCCTAGTACCACTCCATACAAGACAAATGTCGTCAAGAAATCTGACATAATGCTTGATGTACTGTGCCCACTCTGTGCCAAAAATGTATGTGTTTTCCCATTTATGCAACACTATGTTTGCATAAACTGTGGCACAGGCCGCCCCATTGCAACACCTGATTTTTGCCTGTAGAAATGACTGTTGAAACAAATGAAATTATTTTCCAGGATTAGTTCCATTAACTCCACCAACAAGTTTGTGGTGTTGGAAGTAAGTTTCGCCTCTTTGACTAAAACATCACTAAACCATTTCAGTCCTGTAGAATGAGGTATACTGGGGAACAGTTGAACAATGTCTATAGTTACCAGCAATAGATCCGGATGGTATGCTAGGGATTGCAGACCCCTAAGAAAATCCCAAGAATCCCTGCAGATGTACTTCAAAGAAGCAGCAAATTGCTTCAAAGTGTGGTCTATAAATTTCCCAATCAGTTCTGTTATACCTCCTTGCCCAGATACTATAGGTCTGAAGTGCAGGGGGTCCAGACCTTTGTGTGTTTTCCTCTAAATTGGCCCTAGGCGTGAGTGCGTGCATGTGTGTGCCTTCTGTGGAAGGTTGGGCACCGGGCTGGCAACTCGACACTGAAAAACTCCACTGCCAATCATGAGCATTTCACACTGAGCTAATCGGAGGAAGGGCTCTGAGCCAACTAATCTGTGATATATAACATTAAGTATCCTGTTTTTTTGCTTGTTTTTATGAGTTATTTATAGCACTTTTATTGTCTGCATATACTTTTCTAGCTAGTTTCACTGTGTGTGAGGTATTAACAAGACATTTTCTACAATTGCTAAGCATCTGGTTGGGTTTGTTTGTTCTGATTTCCTGCTAAGGAGTGTATCATATAACTTGTTTGCAGTTAAAAGCATTCTCTAGAGTCTCCTTGATCCTTTATCTGTTTAAACATTTCTGCAGCCTTTTTCTACCTAAGTAGTGTGGGTAGTGTAGCATTGTCCATATTCAGGCTTGTGTTTTAGGCCTAGTTGTTTGCTAGCAGAGGCTGTGTGTCTGAGCACATGTTCCAGGCCATCGTAGTTTAGCCAAAGCCAGTATAGCATTTCAGTGAGAGTGAATTGTTTATGGTCATTGGCTGATTGGGTTTACCTGGACTATGGCTTGGAGTAAGCACCTCATTGGTTCTTTCAAGCTTTTTTTTAAAGTTGTTTCAGGTTTCAACTTTGTTACTTAAGAAGTTAACTTGTGAGTGTTTCTGCCATTTCACACTGAGCTAATCGGAGAATGGGCTCTAAGCCAACTAATCAGTGATATATAACATTAAGTATCCTGTTTTTTTGCTTATTTTTACAAGTTATTTATAACACTTTTATTGTCTGCATATACTTGTCTAGCTAGTTTCACTGTGTGTGAGGTATTAACTAGAAATTTTCTACAATTGCTAAGCATCTGGTTGGGTTTGTTTGTTCTGATTTCCTGCTAAGGAGTGTATCATAAAACTTGCTTGCAGTTAAAAGCATTCTCTAGAGTCTCCTTGATCCTTTATCTGTTTAAACATTTCTGCAATTTTTTTCTACCTAAGTATTGTGGGTAGTGTAGCATTGTCCATATTCAGGCTTCTGTTTTGGGCCTAGTTGTTTGTTAGTAGAGGCTGTGTGTCTGAGCACATGTTTCAAGCCATCGTAGTTTAGCCAAAGCCAGTATAACATTTCAGTGAGAGTTCATAGGTTCATAGGTTCATAGGTTGGTACTAGGCTATCAGCCCTAGGGCCTATACAAGCCTAGCCATAACAATTCCCTGGCTATTTCTTCCCACACTATTTACTTTCCTGGACCCCTGTCTAGCAGGGCGACTGACGTGATCCCTGGGGTGAATTTCATTTCTCCCATCCAATCGTCAAGGTTCCTCTTGAAGAGGTCCAAAGAGGCACTCTGCTTGACATGTATGGGCAATCTATTCCAGAGTCTGGGGAGTCTCTGGGTCAGGAACCTATCCCTCCAGCATGTTTTGTTTATTGTGATGACAAGGTTTAGATCCCTGGAGCGTGTAGCTCTGAGGGATTGGGATTTCTTTAAGTACAGCATGTCCAACAGCTCTGGGTTTGACATGGCCTTGTATGTTAAGCAGAGATCGCCTCTGAGTAGACGATATGCGACAGAGTATAGCTGGAGTTTTTTAAGGCGGTCAGCGTAGGGCATCTGCTTTAGGCCTGTGATTCTTTTAGTGAGGTATTTCTGAGGCCTTTCCAGTTGTTGCAGATGTCTTGAGAGGTACATACCAAATGGGGCGTTGTATTCTATAATGGGTCTAATGAGGGATGAGTACAGTGGGACAATGACCTCCTTTTTTCTGGATGAAAACCCCTTCATGATGAGGTGTGCCACATAGAAGGATTTCCTGACTGTTGTGGCGATGTGGTTATCGAAGGTGAGACCACTGTCCACCTGTGTCCCTAAGTCTCTTATCACACTTTCTGTGTTTAGTGTACTGCCACGTATATGGTAATTCATGGATACATGTTTTTCCCAAAGGGGATAACAATACATTTCTTGGCATTGAGCTTGAGCCCATGGCTCTGGCACCAAGCATCTGTTTCTGTAAGGCCCTTTTGTAGAGTATCCACATCATTTGGGGATTCAATAATGGCTCCCAGTTTGCAGTCATCTGCAAACTTTGTTAGCCAGAGTCCCTTAGTGTTGACCTGTACTTCAGAGAAGTAGATGCCAAACAAGAGCGGCCCCAGGACTGAACCCTGAGGTACTCCACTTGTCACTTGTCTGGAGCTGGATTTGGAGTCGGCTACTTTTACTGTGTGGGTTCTATCAGTAAGCCATTTAGCAACCCATTGGGTGACATAGGGATTAATACCCAACTTAGTAAGTTTATCTATGATTCCAGAGTGGGGGGTGGTGTCAAAGGCCTTGGCAAGGTCGAGATAGGCTGTGTAGACCACCTTACCCTTGTCCATGGCTCTGGAGACTGATCCAAAGAAGTCAATCAGGTTCAGGAGACAAGATCGGCCCTTCACAAACCCAAACTGGGTGGGGTCCAGTGTTTGAAGGTTGCCAATGTCTTTGTTTATAAGTTCCATGATAATACGCTCCATGGCCTTGCAGATAAGGCTTGTCAGACTGATGGGATGGTAGTTTCCAGGATCCAAGGTGGATCCCCCCTTGTGGATTGGGATAACTGTAGCTCTGCGCCACTCAGTGGGCATGAAACCTGAGGTGAGGCTATGATTAAACATGACACTTAGGTGAGGTGCCAGTTCATATTGTAGTTCATGTAGTACACAGCCCGGGATGTCATCTGGTCCCATGGATGCTGTATTCTTGGCTTTAGAGAGTGAATTGTTTATGGTCATTGGCTGATTGGAGTTAGCTGGATTACTGCTTGGAGTAAGCACCTCATTGGTTCTTTCAAGCTTTTTTATAAAGTTGTTTCAGGTTTCACCTTTGCTACTTAAGAAGTTAACCTGTGAGTGTTTCTGCCATTTCACACTGAGCTAATCGGAGGAAAGGCCCTGAGACAACTAATCTGTGATATATAGCATTAAGTATCCTGTTTTTTTTTGCTTATTTTTATGAGTTATTTATAGCACTTTTATTGTCTGCATATACTTTTCTAGCTAGTTTCACTGTGTGTGAGGTATTAACTAGAAATTTTCTACAATTGCTAAGCATCTGGTTGGATTTGTTTGTTCTGACTTTTGTTTCCCAGCTTCCCTCCCTATTGGTATCCTGGTTTTATACATGGTGGCTTTGCACTTGCCTGCACCTACTGTAAATTTGACCTGGGACACTCCTCCCAGTCTAGTATCATTACCTCATTCTACCTAATCCAGGGAGAACATTTGAGAAGGCCAACCCAGTTAGCTTCTGCTCCTCCTTTCCGCTTTCCACTTTACAAAAAATAAATAAATACAATTTTCTAAGCTTGTTTCCTGCCTTTCCTGTAAGTCGTCTAGTCCAGATACAGATTTGCTGTATCCAGGACTGTTTGTTAGCTTTTGAGCCCCCAAGTCTTTCCGTGTTGGAAGGAAGCCTTCTTGCTTAAGTTTGTTTCTTAGAACTAGCCAGTTTTCTACTTTCAACACTCAAATCTGTTTCTTTGAGCTCAGCACTTGTTCAGAACTCATTGTAAGCATTAAATAAGCTACAAATTACTACAGCCCTCAGCTTTCCTCACTTGTCTAGAGGAAAACAGTTTTTAGTACTTAATAAATAAGCGCCTATCCAGGCATGTCTAAGGGTCAGCTCCCGGTGTTTTCTCCTGTCTACCTGATGAATCTGAGCATCTTGGGGAAATGCAGAAATTGCCTCATGTACACAGACAACCTTCTCCTCCTACCACCCAACACTACAACATGTGAGAGATATACTTATATAGCCAAACTGGAAGCAAAGCTCTCTTCACCCAAGACTGGACTAGACAGTCAAGAGGAGAAAGTAAATACTTGCACCACACCACACTCATCACATAGTCCCTCAAAACCTACACCACCAAAGCACACACATAGAAACACACAACACACTCCTACATTCACAGAGACTCTCAATAAAAATCTGCCCAAGCAACAGGGACCTCCAATGCAGAAACACAAGCAGCCTCCACCCCCCAACACAACCAAAATGACACATTGCCCACACACTCAGTGTGCCACTCAACCACAGCTGATAAGGCATAACAATGTACCCAACACTCTAGTCATAGGTGACTCTATAGTTAGACACCCTGATGTTCCACTCACCAGGCTAAACAAGGAGAAAGTTACTGTCAGTTGCCTGTCAGGTGCCAGGATCCACCACATAATGCATGCACTCAGGTCACTCCACAACAAGTACAAATATGACTCTGTCATTGTCCATGTTGGTGTGAATGGTCTGAGACGTACCTCTCTGGACTATATGAAAAGAGACATGGAGGAGTTGTCCAATCTTATAGCCCAGGCAGGTATGACCCTAGCCCTGAGTAGCATCCTGCCATCACCCAGAGTGATACCACAGTACAAGGACAAAATGATTGACTTCAACAATTGGTTAAGCTTCTGATGTCATTCTAAGGGGATCCAGTATCTGTCTGCCTGGGATGACATGATCAACAGACCACGATGCTTTGCCAGAGATGACCTGCACCTGTCACCCTTGGGATTCCAGATTCTGGCTAAGGCTCTTTCCACCCCTATAGTGCCTTTTTTAGGCAAGGTTCAAATGACAAATTCACCATCGTAACAGGTACAAACAAGCAAAATCTGAGGGTAATGCTACTTAATGCTAGAATTCTAAACCTCAAAATGCACTCACTCGAGGCACTCCTTAAAATGGAAAACATCGACATCTGTGCAGTGACACAGACCAGGTTCAAGGCTCCAGAGAGCACCCCTGCATTACCAGGCTATAACTCATACCACACCTTTCGGCCACCTAACCTGAACCGAAACACTAAAGGCGGAGGCATGTCCATATTCATTAAGGATATCCACACCTCCAGTCTAGTTGCTTAGCATAATGCATCTGAGATTATCCAAATGCAATTAACTCTAGGCAAGACCGCAATTCAAAGTGTAGCTTGCTACAGATCCCTCCACCATGGACAGGATTCCTACTCCTCATTTTTTGATACACTGGAAAATATTAGGGTACAGTCGAATACCCTAATAATGGGTGATTTCAACTACCCCATCATTAACTGGGAAAACTACTTATGTACCAACTCTTGTGCTCAATGTTTTCTGGAATTCATAAATTCCAGCGTCTTGGATCAACTTATCCACACCCCCACCAGGGGCAGCAATATCCTAGTCTTGGTCATTACCAACATGGGCAACTGGTGTTCCACACCAGAGGTCAATTCCTCGTTGGTTAGATCCGACCACAAGTTAATCACCCTAGACATCCACATCCCACCCCCACTCCCCATTAAGGAAACCACCGTAAAACAATTCTCCAAAGCCAGCTTCACGCTGTTTAAGACAGAAGTGGCAAACTTCACGACACCCATGCTGACGGACAATAGAGGTACGACTGCTGAATCCTATACAAATGCACTTTATAAGCACTTACACAAGTGCATTGATCATACAATCCCTATCAGAACCAAGATGCTATCCTCCAAAAAAAGGAAGCCAATCTGTTGTTCCCCTGCCATAAACAAACTCTACAACAGAAGAAAGAAACTGTTGCAAAAAAGAGTAAAATCCCATGATTGGAGGAACTCCGTGGTTGGCCTCAGTAAGAAGCTGAGATCCCTCATAAAATCCTCCAAAACTAGTTACAAAAACAAAATCGCCACTGATTCTAAAGACAACCACAAAGCATTCTATAACTATGCCAAGAATCTCAATGGCAACACTCAGATCTGCTCTGAGTCACAGCACAATGGCACTAAATATACACAAACAACTGATATTGCCAACATCCTGGCAGATAGGTTCAGTGCTAAATTTACCCCTCACTCATCTCCTAAAGGGCCCATCTCTATACCGGAAGAATGCAAAGTTCCTATAATCACGGCTGCACAGGTAAAAAACACGCTCTCCAAAGCCAAGAACACCGCATCCATGGGACCTGACAACATCCCAGACTGTGTTCTGCATGAACTACAGAATGAAGTGGCACCCCACCTAAGTACCATGTTCAATCATAGCCTCACCTCAGGCTTTGTTCCCACTGAATGGTGCACAGCAACGGTTATCCCACTCTACAAAGGGGGAGCCACCACGGACCCCAGGAACTACCGCTCCATTAGCATGACAAGCCTGGTCTGCAAGGCTATGGAATGTATCATCATGGAACTTATAAACAATGACATTGGTAATCTCCAAACTCTGAACCTTACCCAGTTCGGGTTTGTAAAAGGCAGATCATGTCTCCTAAACCTGATAGACTTCTTTGAAGCAGTCACCAAAGCCGTAGATGAAGGTAAGGTGGTTCACACAGCCTATCTAGATCTCACCAAGGCTTTCGACACCATCCCCCACTCTGGAATTTTAGATAAACTCACTAAACTAGGTATAAATCCCTATGTCACAAGATGGGTTGCTGACTGACTCACTGACAGAACCCACACTGTGAAAGTAGCAAACTCTAAATCCAACTTCAGACCACTGACAAGTGGAGTACTACAGGAGGTCCTAGGTCCTCTCCTGTTTGGTATCTACTTCTCTGAAGTACAGGCTAACACAGAAGGTCTTTGGCTAACAAAGTTCAGAGATGACTACAAACTAAGAGCCATAATCAAAACTCCTAACGATGTGGACATCCTACAAAAGATCCTACAAAAGGGCCTCACTGAGACAGATGCCTGGTGTCAAAGCCATGGCCTCAAGCTCAATGCCAAAAAGTGCATTGTCATCCCTTTTGTTAAAAACTCTGTACCCATGAACTACCACATAGGCAGTAGTCTACTTAAAACTGAAAGTATGATAAGAGACCTTGGGACACAGGTAGACAGTAGTCTCTCCTTTGATAAGCACATCGCCACAGTAGTCAGGAAATCCTTCTACGTGGCACACCTCATCACAAAAGTTTTCTCATCCAGGAAAAAAGAAGTCATTGTTTCCCTCTACTCGTCACTCATTAGACCCATTATAGAGTACAATGCCCCTTTTGGTATATACCGCACAAGACATCTACAACAACTGGAAAGGCCGCAGAAATACCTCACAAAGAGGATTACCGACCTCAAACAAATGCCCTATGCAGACCATCTCAAAAAACTCCAGCTTTACTCTGTCGCATTTCACCTACTCAGAGGCGATCTCTGCCTATCATACAAAGCTATGTCAAACCCAGAGCTGTTGGACATACTCCACTTAAAGAAATCCCAATCCCTCCGAGCTACACGCTCTAGGGACCTAAACCTTGTCACCACAATAAACAGAACATGCTGTAGAGATAGATTCCTGTCCCAGAGACTTCCCATACTCTGGAACAAACTATCTACTTATATCAAACAAAGCTCCTCATTAGCACTCTTCAAGAAAAATCTTGATTGGATGGGAGATAGGAAATTCATTCTGGAGATCACTTCTGCGGCTCTGCTTGACAGGGGCACAGGAAAATAATTTTCTTGGGTGGCAAAAGCCAGGGTACCATTTGGTTAGGCTTATATAGGCCCTAGGGAAAAATAGCCTAGTACCTACCTATGAACGTATGAACCTATGAGCGGACATGTGATCCGGTGTGGCGACCCCTAACCAGGAAAAGCCAGAAGAAAAAGAAGATTTATATATCTACACAAACACACACACACACACACACATATATATATATATATATATATATATATATATATAGATATATATATATATATATATATAGATATATATATATATAAATATAAATATGTGTATGGGTATATGTCATTTCATCTAAAGCACAATGTATCTAAACTCATTTCATCTAAAGTACCAAAACTCAAAAATAAATAAATAAATAAACCACTAAAACAACAAATGTTTTTCTACATTGTAAAATGAATTTTTGTGCACTAGTATGACTTTTTTTAAAGATTTATAAGTAATATTGCAGTTTACTGTATTACAGTGTGCTGTATTGTGCGAGCTGGTGGTGCACTTCCAGAGTTTTTCCCTTTCCTGCACTGTAGTGTAAGTCTGGAGCTTGTGTTTATAAGCTAGGAGGGGTGGAGAACTGTGGGGGGCTTGTTCCCCTGCAAAAAAAAAAAATTTTTTTTTTGAGTTTTGTGTTTAGATAAGCTGAATTTTATATGAAATGACATACACTTGTGCGTGTATATAGCATGTGTATGTGTTTGTGTGTGTGTGTGTGTGTGTGTGTGTGTGTGTGTGTGTGTGTGTGTGTGTGTGTGTGTGTGTGTGTGTGTGTATATATACTCGCCTATTCTGAGGTCACACAACTGTGGAGAAACTGTGAAATTTGTTTTGACCAAATTACTTTGATCTACTGCCTCTCAGTATAAAAGCTATCAATCATTTTATGTGTTCAAAAACAGATTAGTTCTATTAGTTAAAATAAGGCAGGGAATATTGTATACAGTCATTGGAGTCAAAGGAAAATTCACAGCAACTGAGTCTTGTGACAATTAAGCCTTGCCAATATTTATTTTTATTTATTTGCATTTGTTTTCCGGGATAGTCCACTGGGCCTAGGAGTGCCCATTTTCAGTGGGGGCTCGTGGAGAAAAGCTCCACATATTACATATACATTGATGAGATAAAGTTGCATAATGACAGTTAACAGATTCAAGTTACTAGTAAGCAACATTATCCGAAATACAAAAATAACAATGATTTACATCCAGGTACAATATATACATGTTGATATACAATTAGAATTAGGCTTTCTTTTCTTTAAATTTCTTCTTGTAGCTGAGGATGCATAAAACTGAGAGGGAGAAGAGCTAAATTAAGTGAAGGCAGACAGATATTTCAGTGTTAAAGTTCTTAGAAAGGGTTTCTAGCTTCATATAATTCTGAAATTATTATTTGAGCATGTACAGAGCCATAGTTTTTAGAGGTATTCTTGCAGGCACTTCTTGAAAATGATGTGGTTAGAAGTGGTTCTGGTTGTGGTGGGTAAGGAATTCCACACCTTAGCTATAGCAATGGAGTGAAGAGCTCAGCCAGGTGTTAGGTTGGGTAATTCTACCTTTAGAAGACATTCTTTTTCTGATCTGAGGTATCTAGCGGGGTAGTAGGGGGACATTAGTGAGGCTAGGACTGGCCAATCTTCTGATTTAGTTATGATTTTATGTGCAGTGGTGAGTTGTAGGTAAGTTAGGAAGTGAGGTGGTTTGAGCCAGTTGAGTTTTTGAAGGGATATACAGTGATGGGAGGTATATGTAGCATTGTTGGCAAACAAAACTCACCCTTAGACTGTAACTACCCTCTCTAGGAGAGCTTAGCCAGTCAAGCACAAGGTAAATTTATGAATACCCATCAAATTATTCAGGTCTCATTAGAATGATGATAGTGTATCACACTGCTTGGTCTGCAGGGGGAGTCTATTCCAGAGGTGGAGGAGGTGTTGAGTGATGAACTGGTTTCTCCACAGTGTTTTATTAATCTGCTGATGGAAATTTAAAATGTTTTTTCGGGTATTTATGGAACTATTTGACTTGCATAGGTACAAGAGATCTAGGACCATTGGGTCCTTAGCGACATGAAAGCCAAGGCATAGATCTCCTTTGAGGAGTCTATAATGATGCTAAATAAATGGATAGTGATTCCAGTCTTTTCTGGCAATCTAGGGCTTTTAAGCCAGTAATTTTCTTAGTCTGAAACCTCTGGGGGTATTTCTAACCATTTAATATGTCTACTAAAGTACATTCCAAAGGGGACAGTGTATTTAATAATTGGCCTAATCAGTACTGAATATAATGGGCCAATGAACTCTTTAGATCTGGAAGATATTAGACAATTACCTGCACCAAGTCGAATGATTTCCTGATGATTATTATTTATTTATTTATTTATTTAACATTTGTTAACTGGGCTAGTCCAGCTGGATATATTTCCATTTTCAGCAGAGGCCCGAGGAGAAAAGCTCCAATTGTAAAACATACCACCACCACACCAAAAGGTTTAAAATAGACAAAAAGGAATTAACTATAAATTCTAGGAAGACAAACAGACATACTATACTAGATACATCATACATTTACAGAACATTTTACAGCATGTAAGTCTAGGGCAATCCCAAGACACTACTAGAAAAATACCTTTAAAACTTTGGTAAATCTAGTTTATGCAGACAGTTACTTTTCCTAAGGATTATATGCTAGACATATTATTACATGGTGATAAAAGGAAAGGGAATATCAGCCCAAGTTCCAGGGTCCCTAAATACATTCTCATTTTAAAGTGGGTGTTATCTATCTTGTGAGCTGCAGGGAAGGGTTATCTACCAACTATGACAATGTTCCACTTTATAGCATTTAATTTTATCCCATTTTTAGTTCACCGGGTATTTTCAAGTGTATGTTTTTGCTGAACAGATTGGGCATCAAAGAGGGATTTGACAATGACTCCCAACTTGATGTCGCCTGCAAACATAGTTAGTCAGAGGTGCTGGCTCTTGGTCTGGAGGTCAGAAAAGTAAATACCAAATAAAAGAGGGCTGAACATTGACTCCTGCAGAACACCACTGGTTACCTTCATACTCGGCGATGATGCATCTGTCATCCATATCACGTGGACTCTATCTTTTAGTCAATTGGCTATCCATCATACTACAGAGGAATCTATTTGTGTTGCATTTAGTTTGCTTACTGTATTTCCATTGCAGACAGTGTCAAATGCCTTAGCCAGATCGAGGTATGTCATGTAGACAGTGTGACCACTGTCAACAGTCCGTGTTACTCTTTCAAAGAAGTTTGCCAAATTCATTAGTCAGGTTCTACTCTTTACAAAAGAAAACTGTTGCAGGTCTGTTCTGATGAGATTTTTAATATCAAAGTTTCTTAATTAGTTATAATATGCTCCATGGCCTTGCAAACGAGACTTATCAGGCTGCTGCACCTTTAAGTCCTGGGGTCCGTGGAGTTACCACCCTTATGGAGTGGTATCACCATGCTGTGCACATTACCACTGGGACAAAGCCTGTTGCTATGCTGAGGTCAAATGCCTTATTGAGCAGTTCCATCAGGGCAAATTTAGCACTGTTTACTAAACAGCCCAGTATATTATCAGGTCCTATGGACAAAGTGCTTCTGAACTTGGCCAGCAATTTCAATGCATGTTCTTTAGTACTGATAGGGGAACAGAGAGATTCAACAGTAGAAGGGTTTTGGATAGTCACCTCAGAGTAAAATTAGCACTGAAATTCTATATTGGCTAAGTCCACTGGGTTCTAGTAGTTGGTACCATTTTGTATGTGTTCACTGTAGCTTTGGGTGCTGTTACCTAGATTCCTGATGTAGGTAAAGAATAATTTGTAGTTATCCTTGGCTTCAAATGCTAACCTAAGTTCATGGGCTGCTTTAGTAGACATGTATTTTTTCAGATTTTTAATCAAATTTCTGATACTCTCTTTGACCTGAGATACTTATTGATTAAAGGGAAGATTACATTAGCTGATGGATGAACAGAAAATTTTATGTAAGAAACATAAACAAGTAATATGCTAATCATTAAATGTCTGATGTTGCTGTTTGCTGTCAACACCTAGACTTGACTCTTGTTTTTCTGACACAGCCTGTGTTTTGACATATGTGTTCAGTAAAAGTTGTCCTGTAGTAATCCTTAAGGAAGAGATGACAAAATGTACTAGTATACCTCATTGCTGATGCTACACTTAGAGAAATATTAGTCTTAGCACACTGCAGCATATTAAATGAACTACTGAACGCTGCAATGAGTTACACTCAGATGAAGAAAGAAAGGAGAGCCCAAAGACTCATGGAATGTGAAAAATGTTGTAGCATAATCTCACAAACGTTTTAACAAAATCTCATAACAATCTCATATAAGCAGAGGATTAAAATTAATTGGATTTAGACTATTCTTCAAATATTAGCCACTAGTAATCGTGTCAGAAATGCAGACTGGGAAGAAACGTTGAATTAATTAGTATGCCAGACTCCATCAATCAAATAATATTTGAAAGACAAAATATAGTAACTAATACATTAGGTTAATTCACTGGCCTAGTTGTGGTTTGCCTCTAGCCACACAGAATGCTTTCACTTTTTTAGTTTCAGATTACATATGGATAAGTTTATTTGTTCTTTTAATTGTTATTTCTAATGCCAGCTAATTCTGCAAAATGTTGCATAGCTGGATTTGAATTAAGTTATGAAGGCCTAGAAGTGAGTATTGTTCAGACAAGCCCTCCTTAAATGAACATTTTGCATAATTCCTTGCACCAAGCATGTCTATTGATTTGTCATTACTTCTGTTGTAATCAGCACTCAGGTGACTTAAGGAATGAGACTTAAAATGTATTAAGGAAGTAATTAGTCAGCTACTCAGATTGTATACAACTTCACTGACAATATTGTGAAGAACTTACCTCTTCACATTTAGCTTTGAACAATGTATGTTACTAGTGTACTGCATGTTTTTAAGATTCAGCACATTTTGACCTTTGACCCATCCCAATAATCCTCTCTGAAAAATATTTCATACCACACGGAAATATTTTCTGAATAAAAAAAAAATAGCTCACACAATATTTATGCTTCTGTTTTGCTCTCTGGGCACATTGAAAACACAAGTAACATTATGTTTTCCACAGAAAACTTTTTTTTCTTGTAAGTAGTCTTTGGCAGTCTGTAATAGCATCCACTAATGTGTTTCTTTCTGTAGAAATTACCTTGCTAAAACACAGAAAATATTGTTCTGAATAGCATATGCAGAATTTCCTTAGCATAACTAACAGTGTGACATTTATTGCTACTTTTTCTTTAAACATAATTTTCAGACTACAGAGGACTTGCACTTCCATTTTACACTATTTAAAAAAAAACTTGTGCATTCAACATGGCTTTTTATGTTATCATTTTATCTCAATCAGTCCTGTGGTGAAAAGCTATTAGCTACTATAATTTTACTTTCTTACATTACCAAGGAGGAGAAGAGGGGGAAGGCATGCCCGAAGGCAGGTAAAGGCTAGGACTGTGATAGTGAGGGTCGGTACTTTGAATGTTGGCAGTATGACTGGTATAGAGAGAGAGCTAGCTGATATGATGGACCGAAGGAAGGTTGGTATATTGTGTGTGCAAGAGACCAGATGGAAGGGGAGCAAGGCTAGGTGTATCGGAGGTGGTTTAAAATTGTTGTATCATGGTGTGGATGGGAGGAGAAATGGTGCAGGCATTATCCTGAAGGAACAGTATGCTAAGAGTGTTTTGGAGGTGAAAAGAGTGTTGGATAGAGTGATGTTTATGAAGTTAGAAAGAGGTTGGCGATGAAGAAAGTAGACAAGAGTATAAGGAGATGAGGTGCATGGCAAAGAGAGAGGTGGTGAAGGCTAAGGATAAGGCGTATGAAGAGTTGTATAAAGGTTGGACACTAAGGAGGGAGAAAAGGATCTGTACTGATTGGCTAGACAGAGGGACTGAGCTAGTAAAGATGTGCAGCAGGTAAGGGTGATAAAAGATAATGAGGGAAATGTACTCACAAGCGAGGAGAGTGTGTTGAGCAGATGGAAAGAGTACTTTGACAGGCTGATGAATGAAGAGAATGAGAGGGAGAGAAGGTTGGATGATGTGTGGATAGTGAATCATGAAGTGCAGTGGATTAGCAAGGAGGAAGTAAGGATAGCTATGAAGAGGTTGAAGAACGGAAAGGCTGTTGGTCCAGATGACATACCTATGGAAGCATGGAGGTGTTTAGGTTAAATGGCAGTTGAGTTTTTAGCTAGATTGTTTAATGAAATCTTGGAAAGTGAGAGGATGCCTGAGGAATGGAGAAAAAGTGTTTAGGTACCGATTTTTAAGAATAAGGGTGATGCGCAGAGCTGTAGTAACTACAGAGGGATTAAAGTGATCAGTCATAGCATGAAGTTATGGGAAAGAGTAGTGGAAACTAGGTTAAGAAAAAAGGTGATGATTAGTGATCAGCAGTATGGTTTTATGCCAGGAAAGAGCACTACAGATGCGATGTTTGCTCTGAGAGTGTTGATGGAGAAGTACAGAGAAGGTCAGAAGGAGTTACATTGTGTCTTTGTGGATTTAGAGAAAGCATATGACAGGGTGCCAAGAGAGGAGTTGTGGTACTGTATGAGGAAGTCGGGAGTGTCAGAGAAGTATGTAAGAGTGGAACAGGATATGTACAAGGGTAGTGTGACAGTAGTGAGGTCTGCTGTGGGAGTGACGGATGCATTTAAGGTGGAGGTGGGATTACATCAAGGATCAGCTCTGAGCCCTTTCTTATTTGCAATAGTGATGGACAGGTTGACAGACGAGATCAGACAGGAGTACCCGTGGACTGTGATGTTTGCAGATGACATTGTGATCTGTAGTGAGAGTATGGAACAGGTGGAGGAGACCCTGGAGAGGTGGAGATATGCTCTAGAGAGAAGAGGAATGAAGGTCAGCAGGACTAAGACAGAATATCTGTGTGTGAATGAGAGGGAGGATAGAGGAATGGTGAGGATGCAGGGAATAGAGGTGGTGAAGATGGATGAGTTTAAGTACTTAGGATCAACAGTTCAGAGTAATGGTAAGTGTGGAAGAGAGGTGAAGAAGAGAGTACAGGCAGGATGGAGTGTGTGGAGAAGAGTATAAGGAGTGATTTGTAACAGACAAGTACCTGTAAGAGTGAAAGGGAAGGTCTACAAGAGGGTAGTGAGACCAGCTATGTTATATGGGTTGGAGACAGTGGCATTGACAAAAAGGCAGGAGTCAGAGCTTGACGTGGCAGAGTTGAAGATGTTAAGATTTGCACTGGGTGTGACAAGGATGGACAGGATTAGGAATAAGTATATTAGAGGGTCAGCCCAGGTTGGAAGGTTTGGAGACAAAGCCAGAGAGGCAAGATTACGTTGGTTTGGACATGTGCTGAGGAGGGATGCAGAGTATATTGGGAAAAAGATGCTAAGGATGAAGCTGCCAGGTAGCAGGAAAAGAAGGAGGCCTAAGATAAGATTTATGGATGTGGTGAGAGAGGCCATGCAGGTGGTTGGTGTGACAGAGCAAGATGCAAAGGACAGGAAGAAATGGAAACAGTTGATCCGTGGTGGTGACCCCTAACGGGATAAGCTGAAAGAAGAAGAAGACATTACCATTGATTCCTCCTTCTTTGAGTTTTGTTTTGTGTTGTGTTAGTCTTGTCTTTATTCTTTCCTAAGATATAGTATCTTCTTAAACTTTAATAGTCCCTTGAAGATATTTCTGTTGTGTCCACCTATTACTCTTCCTTAGTCTAGTTTAAAAATACTTATAGAAGCATTTTAGGAATAAATCCAGCCAAACCACAGCAGACTCAGTGCTGTGTAACTCATATTTTTTGTTTGATTGAGTACATCAGTAGGTTGTAACTTCTCTATCCCTTTGTTTTTGTTTACCTGGGTAATGCACTGATCAAAATGTCCATTTTCAGACACAGCCTGGGTGAGTATGTCACAATAAATATTAGTTTTTACAACAGGAGAGAATAAGTATAATAATTTTGAAAGTAAGAAATAGCAGCTTAAAGTAAAACAGTTTTCTTGAAGATATATGTAGAAAATTTCACACATTTATCTGGGATTTGACTACTATGGCTTTCCTGGAGAGAGATGGCACAGCCTGAGGGAGGTACTAACAAGATGCAACAACAACATAACACTCAATGACCCTAGAATATCTACGAATGCAGGAATATTTACAATGATAAAGACAATATGCAAAAAGCAGCCATGTTTGAACATCCTGGATGAGTGCATCATAGTCAAACCCTTGCAGATGATAAAAGAGGTGAGATGCAAGATTTCTGCAAGTTAAGAGATAAGAGGGTTAGCATAATACAAATAAGGAAGGAAGAATATGTACATTATTTACAATACTGCTGATAGAATGACTCATATTTATGTGGTTTTGTAGAATGTACCTGCTGCAAATGTTTTGGAAGTAAAATATGACCAGTATGTCTAATTAGCTGAAAGAGCTAAAGATGTAGACTGTAAAGAAACAGTAAAGAGAGAGAGCAGTGTTGATTAGGTGTTAGGAGATATTACCTTAGTGGAGGCATGATAATCCTCTTTGAAAAGGTATGCATTTAATTAGTGTCTAAAGGACTTCCTTAAGGAGGGTGAATAGAAATTATCAAAGGGTAGGGGACAAGACAGAGAATGAGTGTCTGGTACAATGCAGTTTTCTTGTGGGGGTAAGGAGTATAGGAATGCCCTGTGATTGTAGGTGGATTATATATATAAATATATATATATATATCCACACATATTTTTAATAGTTTGGTGTCTTTGGGCCTGAACTACAGAGTGGTTGTGACTAGACTTATATAGAACTATGTCATTTGAATATAAAATGAGTGGTAGGCGAGGAAGGTTATAGTGGAGTTTGTTAATGAAGATGGAAAATAGCAAAGGGCGAGAATAGAACCTTGAGGAACCCCTGAATGTAGTGTGGCATCAATGGAGAAGGACAACTTTATTTTGAGGGTGAAATGTCTGTCAGAGTGAAAGTCTTTAAACCAGGGTAGATGGGCACTGCTAATGCTTTGTTTGTTGAGTAGGAAAGAGTTGTATTTAAGATCACATGCTTTAATAAGCTCTATAAGTTGTATGCCGTCTGTTGAAGCCCCAAGTGCAGTCATAATACTAACAAAATACTGCATTCTGGCCAGACACCATGTTGTTTTAGACTGAGAAAATTGTGTTGTTGGATGTAATTTGATAGTTGGTTGCATACGCTTTTTCTAGGATGGGCTGTTTTAAAAGGGGTTTGATAGTACACTTTTCCAGAAGTGTGGAAAAAAATGTGTTCCAGAATATTTTTAGTGAGGCAAAGGCTGTAGTAGTAGGTACGAGGGAGGGAGAGGTAGTCTTTAATATAGGAATCATTGACTGGAGTTGTCTTAACCTGAGTGGTGTATCAGTGGGGATGTTAAGGAAGTTAGTGACTTCTTCTGGCTTTTAATTCTGAAGTAGAATGGATGGATGGATGGATGGATGGATGGATAAAAGGGGGAGGAGGTGGGTGTCTTCTGAGTGTGATGTAGAGATTTTATGCTTATTTGCAGAAGGATGCTCTCTCTCTCTCTCTCTCTATATATATATATATATATATATATATATATATACATATATAAAATATGCAGGGGTGGGTGAAGTGCAAGACGGTTTGCCCCCCTGTAAAAATGTCGACTTTTGTTCTTTTGTTTCGTTCAACTTTTCGGAAAGTCGATCATATGGTCTCAACCATATTTAGTCTGACTTTCTGAAAATTCGATCTTCTGACATATATACACTGTCTACATGTGTTCCCAGGTCCCTGACTAGGGGGTCAACTCCTAGGGCTGTTTTATTGATGACATAGTTTCCTGCAGTAGCTGACCTCCACAAAGGTGCTTTATTACATTTCATCGCACTGAGTTTTATACCATGGCTTTGGCACCAGCCATTTGCTTGTGTTAGACCATCTTGTAAAATGTTTGCCTCTTGGGGAGATTCTATGAGTGTTCCCAATGTGCAGTCATCTGCCTTTGACACTGTCCTTGATTTCTGAGAAATAGATGACAAAGAAGAGTGGGCCAACAGGGATCCCTGAGGAATTCCACTGGTGACCAGTCCCAACTTTCTGGATCCTATCTCTGAGCCAGTTAGCTATCCAGTGCATTATATAGGAGATTGTGCCTAATTCTGCAAGTTTGCTAACAGTGCCCTAGTAGGGTGCCTTAGGCAGGTCAGGGTAGACAGTATGTGCCATTTTACCCTCATCCATTCCCTTGGTGACATTCTCAAAGATGTCCACCAGGTTTAATAGGCATGACCTTCCCATGACAAAGCCAAACTGGAATGGATCTAGTGTCTTAATGTCTTCTATGTTTTTCTTGACTTTTTCCTTGATAATTCTTTCCCTGGCTCTGCATATAAGTCTAGTCAGACTAATGGGTCTGTAGTTTCTGAGATCTCTTGATGGGTCACCCTTATGAAGAAGGATGACCATTACAGTCCTCCATTCTCATGGCACAAAGCCTGTTTTGAGACTATAGTTAAATAATAACTCCAGTTGCCCTGATAGGTCATATTTTAGTCTCTTCAGGAGGCATCTCAGATACTATCAGGGCCCATTGAGGCTGTGTTCTCAGCCTTAGTGAGCACAGAAAGGAAACGCACTCTTTTTACAGTTGGAGGAGTTATGTTTGAAAGTGTTTCTTGGGGGGTGGCTGGGGGTGAGTGGGAGGAAAAGTTGGAAATGAGTTTGTCAGCCAGCAAATTCTCTACATTGCCCAGCTTGGTGGATGTGACACCATTAACCACCAGTTCAGCATACCATTGTGTGTTACCTTTGAGGTTTCTAACATAGCTGAAGAAGGCCTTATAGTTGTTGTTTGCCTGGGAGGCTATCTTGACCTCAAAATTGGCTTTATTGGTCTCAATTAGTCCTCTTAGCCACCTGTTTAATCTGATGACCTGTTTAATCTGATGACTAGTTCTTATCTTTATGGGAGTTGCACTGATTTTAGCCATGATTATTTTATTTTTGTGGTATAACCTGTTTAATTTGGAATGCCACCGAGGTCGCCTGTTTTTGAAGTTAGCTTTGGGCTTGCTTCTGGTAGGTATAGTGGCCCCTATGCTGCCATTGACATGGTTGTACAGAGTTTCTGTGAACAATTCTGCATAGGCTACTGTGTTTTCTGTTTTTGGAGGGGCAATGAATTTTGACAAACTTTATCTTAATAAAAGGTAGTTTGCCTTGGAATACTTTCTAACAGTTATTGGGTTTACTGAGGTTACCAAGTTGATTTTGATTTTGAAAGAGACAGTTTTAAAGTCATACCTTACCAGGGAGTATGTGGGGGGTGTACAGCATTCTCCCATATTTGTGAGTACGAGGTCTAGTATGTTGGAACCTCTATTGGTTGTATGCAGTAACTGGTCGAGGGTGTTTGTATTTATGAAGTGCAGGTATCTCTGTGCCTTCAGATTTAAGACCAGGTAGGATTCCCAGTCTATATAGGGGGTAATTAAAATCCCCTATGAGTAAGGTGTTAAGTTGGATTTTGAGTGTCTCCAGTAGGTCTGAGTATGCACTGTGAGTTTTGTGGGACATAGAGGGTGATCGATCTATACCTGGCTATGATGTGGTACAGGATTTTATCTGTGATGACCCGCATGTGGAGAAAATCCGGTGTGTTATGTTGTTTAACCAACATAGAGATATGCTTGTTATTGATACATATAGAGATACATCCACATTTAGTCCCTGTCTGTGCAGATACTGGTCTAAAAGTGGGGAGAGCACTGAAGCCTTGTACTGCTGAGGTACACTTTGTGGCTTTAAATCATGTCTCAGTAACGTCACTGATATCTGTATTCTCCAGGGTGAGGAAGACGTGGAGAGAGTGTAATTGTTTGTTTATCATCCTGGCATTGAGCAGTAACACCTTGAGGTTCAGTTGAGTTGATTTTGCTATATTGGTAGGGTTGTCAGTCTGGCAATGTCTAAAAAAAGGCAGTATTTGAAAGCCTACAGGGTACATGTACAGAGCATCATTGGCAATGCAAGTTGGTCTCTTAACCATGTCTTCCCATGCCGACAAATATTAGATCCCCTTAGAAAGGCACCAGAACCTCAGCCACATCATCTTTTGTTGATATTATGGCATCATCATTGGTAAAGGTAATATATTGCTCAATGCTAGGCTCATACCAGCTTTGGACACATAGAAAGATCTCGCTTTGTATAGTCTAGGGAGGTGTGTCTCAAATCATTTACACCTACATGGGCTCTGTATTCTGTATATTACACTATGTATGGTACCTGGTGTGCAGTGACTTACGTGTGTAAGTAATTTGGCAGATCCTGGCTACAGACAGGCAACTAACTATCTTCTTTTTCAGCCTGGTTAGAGTGGCATCAGTATGTTTTACAATGGAGTCCCCTGTGATAAGATTCCTGAGAAGTGTGTTTGCTGGCCTTATGCCTTAGTCCTTGGGGCTCCACTGAGTGTGGTTACATGTGTGATTTTAAGTTTTGCTGAGTGCTTTTTGTTTTTCTGAGGATAATCTTTGCTGATGGGTGATCCAGGAGGACTTTGTTGTTTAGGAAGATTGCATTTAGGTGCCCTATGTGTGTATTGTGTGCTGTGTATGGTGGTTGTTGTGTGCCTGGTTATGACAACTTGATGTGTGCTTGTATGCAAGAATTTAGCCACCACTGAAAATGTACACCTCTTGCATACTGTATCTATTACTTTAAAGATTAAGTGGTTGTCAGTAAACATGAGACAATTGCTATATTGTCTCAAGATACTCATATCCACCAAGCTGGCTGCAGAGAAGTTAGGAAATTGCATATCCATGTTGTCTGGTCCTCTAATTGTTGTGCTATAAGGGTGTGGTGCATGGGGGGCTAACAAAAGGCTACTAAAGGAGGTTTTTTGGGGAAAGGTGAAGACTGACTAGGCTATAAAATACAAAATTTTACTAAATTTAATGGTATTGCCACTCATTGTGCAAACTAGCTCTCTAAGCTTGTCAGTGCACAACATATTTGCTCTATACTTACTGCTTCACAGGGTACCTCTTTATGGCAGTTCTATAGAGAAAATTTGCTTTTAGTTGTTTGCATCTGTACAAGGCAATGGCATGGTGAGCAGCTCTGCACTAACACACCAAAATTATACAAGCACTAAAAATACAGAAAACTGACTATTGAGTCCTCTTACTAATAAAAAAACTACACTTAGAGCCCTTTTATCCTGTGGTGGTGGTGCTGTGGTAGCGTTGCCGCCTCACAGTAAGATGCTGTCCGGTTCCATTCTCAGCTAGAGCGTCTTCTATGTGGAGACATGCGTGAATGGGCGTACCTTCATTGAAAGTTATGCATCAGGGTTGGTAACTCGGCACGTAAAAATCAACTACCAATCATTAGCGGACCGGAGTTCCGCTGTGGTGACCCCTAACTGGGAAAAGCCGAAAGACAGAAGAACACTTAGAGCCCTTTTGTGTGCTTCCCAACTCAGATGGATTAGACAAACACCTAATGCCAAGAGATGAATAATCCCATTCATCCTAATGTAAAACACAGCAAAAGAGGTCCCAAGTGCAAAACTACATTAAACAGCTAGTTAGATAGCCCCTTTAGAAGGTGATTTTAAGGCAGTCTACCACCACCAACAGTGTGGAATGCAATTTTTAAAATTAAAATAACAGTTAAATGCACAAATAAATCAAAGAAACAGTGACAATTTGTTTAAATAAGTTAAAAAAAGTACAATTTATCAATCAAAAGTACTTAGACTTGCATTCAGTGCCATCCGGGCAAAGATATCTGAGTTTAGAAGCACACAAAAGTGCTCTGATCCAGCAGTGCAGGATTTCAGTGCCTTCCCCATTTTAGACCAGCAGCTACACAGACAGAGGGCTAAAGTTGTCTCTATATAAATCAATAACAAGCATAGTTCTAGGGAGGGTCAAACAGGATAATGTGCTAGAATTCCTCCACATACAGATCTTTATAGACAAAATCCTGTACCATATCCTAACCAGCCATAGGTCACCCTCCATGTCCCAAGAAGTTCACAACACATACCTGGACCTACAGGAGACACTTACCTTCTAACCTAACACCCTTCTCATAGGAGAATTTAATTACCCCACAATAGACTGTGGATTCTGCATGGCTTCAAATCTGCAGGCACAGAGATTCCTGGATTTTGTAAATACAAACACCTTTGATCAAACAGTGAATACACCCACTAAAGGCTTCAACATACTGGACCTTGTGCTAACAAATATGGGAGAACGTTGCATCCCTGCCAATGTCTTGTCCTTTCTGGTATGGTCTGATCATAAAGGCGTCCCCTTCAAAATCAAAATCGACTCTGTAATCCCATTAAAGCCAGTAACAGAAAGGAACTATTCCAAGACAAATTTATAGTTTGTCAAAAGTCAATGCCCCTCCAAACCCTGATAACACAGCAGCCTATGTTGAACTGCTCTCAGAAACTCTGTACAGTCATGTCAGTGTCTGCATAGAGGCTGCTGTACCTACCAGACGTAAGCCCATAACTAGCCTCAGAAAAAAGAATTCCCTGGTGGCATCCTAAATTAAACTCTAAGAGGATGAAGCAGGGATGGTGTAACAGAGTTTTTCATAAGTTATGTTCAGGCAAAAATGTAAGTGCATGAAAGCAAGAGACAGTGTTTATGTTGTGAATTTTAACCACCTAAAAGTATTTATTATAGTGCACTGATCAGTAACAACCAATTTCTGCCTCAGCCCGGGTGAAATATAAAAAATTTCACAAACTAAATATACAGAAAAGTAAGCAATAATAAAATAGATCAGACTAATTACATAGAAAAAAATGTATATATACATTCCACTGAACAAGCACAATGCAATGCACAATCAAGCAGAGTAAAAAGTACAATATATATACATTAGTTTCTAAAGTGGGTCAATTTTCAGTGAAGCTTGAGAGAGGAGAAGAGACTTGGAATGGAAATAGGTTTTATTATATGCCCTGTGTTGAAGAAGGAGAATTTGGCTTGGTTGAAGAAGTGCTTTTTGAGTTGCATTCTGAATTTGGAGTAAGTGTTGATTTCTTTAATATAAATGGGGGAGAAATATTTATTCCATTCAGATAAACAGACCTCTGAATCATTAGCCATCTCCATGTGGAGTCATAGAACTCTGTTGTTCTTGTCTCCAATAAATATCTGAAGCTAACACTGTCTGTCTACTGCAAGTATTTCTTCTCTATTTGCCTTGTTTAAAGCTGTGACATTTTGAACAGATTATGTGATGTAAAATACTGTGAAAGTTACTATAATCAATAATGCTGTCTTTTGTAAAAAAACCTTCCTGAACTTTGGTTCAGAAGTCAGAAACTGTAACATTTTTAACCATGCATCCACAGTATAGTGTTATAAAAGGGTCTATATTAGATCAGCGAACGCTTAAACAAGCAAATGCTGATTGATCGACCTTATTTTAGCGAAAGTTAAAAATATCAAAGCAACAGAAACTCAAATTTTTTCCTAAGGCAAGAATTCGGTTGTCCGTTTCTGTTGCTTCGGTATTTTCAGTGCTGTGGTGGAAAGTTATGGGTCGGATTCAGGTAAGTGTGCGATTGTGTGGATGTGAGTGTTAGGGTGGGTTAGGTGAGTTAGGGTTAGGGCTCGGGTTAGGTATATGTGCGATTATGTGGACGTGAGGATTAGGGCGGGTTTAGGTGAGTTAGGGTTAGGGAGCACGTGAGGTGAGTGTGCGATAGTGACGGACCTTAGGGTTAGGGTTAGGGTTTGGGTTAAGGTAAGTGGATAGTTAGTGGTGTGTGCATAGTTTAGTGTAGGGTTAGGTGTCAGGTTTTAGGTGTATGTGTATGGATTTCTGTTTGTTTGGTGTGCTTGTGTTGTGTGTATGCGTTTTGGATCAGCGATTTTTTTCCCTAGGAAAAAAATCGCTGATCTGACAGTTCCAGATTGTAAACTTTCGCTTACATAAGGTTGATCAATCAGCGTTCGCTGATCTAATATAGACCCTTATAAAATAGGCACCCTTTTACTTTGAATAAAGTCTTAAATTCAATGTGAACCTGCTTGTGTAGTTGCCAGTGGCTGATTGTTTCATTCAGGATTGCCAACTGGCAGGCAAAGTAGTCCTGCTATAAAATGTTGCCAGCAGCTGAAGAAAAGTGAAGTTGTCTATTCAATGTTCTAGAAGAGGAAGGTAAAACAAATGCAGCAACTGGCTAGGGGTCATCATGTCAGACCATCAGCCACTATATTTGAAAGTAGACACCCTACTAAAGTAAACACTTCAGCAGCACATATACTAAAATTGGAACAATACAGAGAATATTAGCATGGCTCCTGTGCAAGGATGACATGCAAATTCATAAAGTTTTCCATATTTTTTAGATGTCTCTGTGGCACAAGGTATAAGTGCAGTGACTTTAGATTCAAATCCAGCTCATAGTCACTTTGGGTTGGGAAGCTGACATAGCAGTTAAGGTGTTTACCTTACAGACACATGGTGCATGGTTTGATTCTCATATGGGGTAACTGGCTAGGCTTAAAATGGCCCACAAGGGCAGTTTGCCTAGTACTATCCTATGAACTTGCTAATACTCATAAACTGCAAAGCATAGAAAAGTGTGTTATTTTGGAAGGCAAAGCCACTATATCTGCATGGTAAGTGTAGAAAATCCTGCCAACCTTAATGAATAAAACTCCTCCCCCACTAAGTTAGGGTTGTGCTCCTGTCCTCCTTAACTAATACAACCACCCTCCCACTAATAAATATTGTACATCCTGCCCTCCTAAACTGGTAAAACTATCCCTCCATGGTAAACACTGTGCATCTTCTCTCCTTAACTAATAAAACTATCCCCATAGTAAGGGTTATGCATCCTGCCCTCCTTAATTAATAAAACTACCCCCATGGTAAGGGATGTACATCATTCACTCCTTAACTAATAAAGCTACACCATGGTAAAGCTTGTGTAAGTTACCCTCCTCAATTAATAAAGCCATCCACCCACCACGATAAGATTTATGCATCCTGTTCTCCTTAACTAATAAAGCTAACCCCCATGATAAGGGTTGTGTATCCTGCCTCCCTGCCTTAACTAACTAAACTATCTCGCAGACTATGGCCTCCTCAAGAAAAAGGCTATTTCCCAGTTGTCATAGCCTTTAAGAAAACAGGTTGCTTCATAAAAAAAAAAAAAAAACAACAGCTGTTGACAAAAAAGTATTCGTCAAAGGGGTATTTGAAGCATTCTGCTACAAGGTAGATCACTACAATGTCTTTTTATCCAAAAGGATAAAAAAAATCCATTACTCTTATTTTAAAACATGTGCATCTGATTCTGGATATGAGAAGTATTTTGTAAAGGGTTTCTGCTACGTGAATATATTGTAGGAACTGAAAAAAAGACAGAAAAGGGAGAATGAGATGAAGGGGGGTTAAGTAATACTGGGGGAAGCAGATGCATAGAAACAGCAGAGTTAGACAGCCACTGAAAAAACAAAAGACAGAGGGGTTACTTAGCTACTTGATTTGTCATGGAAGAGGCAGGTAGTTGGAAGGTAAGCAGCAGACGGCTCATTTTCATTATCCCCCTTTTTTCCATTTTTCCCATGGGATCAGGGTTTAACATCAACTGTCACCACCTGTCTCAATTCAGGGCCACTCTGTTACCTTCTTCAATAGTCAGGGCTGACTGACACAGGTCTTCTCTCATGCAATCCAGCCATCCCTCCTCTGGACATTCTCCTCTGCACTTGTCTTCCTCCTGTCTTTCCCAAATCTGCTTTATCAAATCATATTCTATGTTCTTGTACATGTGACTAAACTACTGTAATCTATTCTCATTGACATCCCTTTGTAACTGGGGCTACTTTGGCTTCCACTCTGATGTCCTCATGTCTTCATCTGACCTACAGTATGCATCCAACTACCCATCTGTAGCAATGTACCCCCATTATCTGAAGCTTTCTTAGCGGTTCTGCCCTTACTGCCCAGGTTTCGGTACCACAGTACTGGTCTCACCACTGCTTTGTGCACCTTACTTTTTACTTTCTTTGCCATTCGTCTCTCCCTCATTGTTTCCCGGACCCAATTCCAGTTGTCGACTCCATCTCTAATTCTAGCTTTGCTCTCCTCATTTGCAGGTTTCCTTTCTCCTTAATCACACCTGCCATGTACTTGAAGCTGTTATCTTGTTCCACTGTTTTCCATTCTAGCATAATTTTCAGCTTCTTCTGATTTCTCCTATTTCCTGACATGACTGCTCTCTTGTCTATATATAGTTTCTTCCCACGTCAACAGTTTTGTATTCCAGTCCTCTTATCATTTGCTGTTCAGAGTCTGCTTGTATTACCATATCATGTACATGCAACAGCTTTGTTGAGCTGTCCCCTCTGACCTTTTCTGATATAGTCCATCACCAGTGTAAAAGGAATGAGTTCAGAGTTGTACCCTGATACTCATCCACTCCTACTGGGAGTCCTACTGTAAGTCCAAATACTGTTCTTGTACATGAACTGCACTAATTCTACCACTGCATCTGGGACTTCACTGCAGGAGTGCCCAAATCAAGTTTTTTGGGATTTTGTCATATTGTTTCTCCAGACCTAGGAATACCCATACTCCACTGTCTGTCTCACTACAAACATCAGGTCAGTTCTGCTGAATCCCTATCTGAATCTGAATCATTAATCTCTCATTGTACTTCCTATTAGTCTGTGTATTCATTTATCAATCACCCTCTCCTGCAATTTCTTGTAGTATGACTGGAGTTTGATACCTCTATACTGCCTTCACTTGTGAATATCCCATTTGTTATTGTACACTGGCAATAGAATTCTTATTCTTTAATCATCTGGGTTATGCCTGTCTCTCTGTCTCTCTGTCTTTCTCTCTCTCTCTCTCTCCCCATACGGCAATAAGTAGCATCACGAGACATCTCCTCTCGATGCACACAATATCTTGATAGCATCTGTCTTAATTTTATCTGAGTCTGCTACTGTCCCTGACTTTGTTTTCCTTAATATACTTGGTATTTTTAACACTATGGGTTCTCCTTCCTGTTTCATTATAGACTGTGCATGTGGCGTTGCAGCCCCTGTGGGTTTTTTGTTCCTACAAAAGCTTCATGAAGTACTTCTTTCATCTGACATTGATGCAGCCTGCACTGGTGAGCAGATTGTTGGTGGCACCCATTATGAATGACTCTGTCAAGTATCTTCTTTATCTTTCTGTTGCTGCCTTGCAACCTAATAGAGCTTATTTGCACCATCTGTTAAATCACTTTTCAGAACCTAGTAAAATTTATCTGACATCTTGTTCTTTGTTACTGTGGCTGATCTATTAGCTTGTTTGTTAGCCATCCAGTATTCTTCCTTATTCTGGTCTGTCTTTTCTGTCACTAACTTCTTCCTGCGTTTTTTCTTTCTTTTAATAACTTCCTGGACATATGCATTCCTCCACCAGTTTTCCTTATGTTCCCTATTTCCATACCCGGCTAAACCTCGTATCTGTTCTATTATCTCCTTCTTCAGCTCCTCCTATTTTCCATTTTTTTCTGAAGTACCATGAGTATTTCCTTGAATATTTTTGCTTTCACTTAAGTCACTTCCAAGGTCTTCAACCTAGTCTTTGTTGGCCTTAGAGCCCTCTCTGGCCACCACTTTCATCTAACTGTAGCTACCAGGGGTTTATGCCAGTGACCAAATGCTTCACTTGGGATCATTTTGCAATCTCTGATTTGACCTAAAGACTTTTTTTTACTAGGAGGAAGTCTACATGAGTCTACATGAGTTGCATGCTGACACTCTGTCTTGGATACTAATGTGTTGGCCATCATTAAGCCATTGCCCGGTCAGATATCTAGAGTAGCCCATCCTTCATTACTTTTGCTGCCCCAGCCACATGCACCCAGGCAATGGTCATATCCTGTTCTGTCTGTTCCAGTATGAGCATTCAGGTCCGCAGTTATTAAGACCAACTCATTTTATATCATTTTTTGTGTAGGTCCTGCAACATAAATATCCTGTTTTCCTTTCCATTTCATTGTGTTTAGATAGAGATCATGATGTTGCTTTATCTTTCATGGCAGTCAGACCCAAGTGTAGTCTGGCAATGATTCTGATTGCATCCTTCATTGTTTTTGGAAGACTCGCTTGCACTACAATTCCCACAGCATTTCTTGTCTGTCCTCTCACTTGAGTAGTAAATTATGAGTAGTGTAATCCCCCTACCTTGTGATTCTACATTGTAAAATACTACAAACAACATGGGAGGGTAATGATTATGATCTTTGCCTCACAGACAAAAAGTCCACAGTCTGAGCTTGACTTATGGCCACTGTCTGTGTGTAGTCAATATGCTTTCCACGTGTCTTTGTGGGGTAATTCCCACCTCCCAAAAACATGCTGAATGGTTTTATCTTAAGGATAGAAGGTAATGGCTTCAAGCCCCACACCCCTAGTTGAATTTGTGAGGTCCGCCAATAGAATGCGCCCAAAAATAAATGGAGTCTGGGCAGCAGCACACACACTGAAGGTGGTGCCTATCGGGGGATTGTTGCATTTACCAACATCTGTAAGCATCAGTGGTGGCACACAATATCCTCTAAACAGAAAGGCATGAACCACAGACTGTGTGCTATGTCAGGAGGAGCCATTTGGCAGTGTAAAAGTTGGCTGTAGGTGATCTGGAAATGTTGATTAATGTCAAAATAAGGGGCATGAGTATTTACTTGTGCTAAGTAGATTCAGGACTTGACATATCCTAGGGGCTCATGCTAATAGGTGAGGCTCTATGTTCCCCTATTGGGCAGTGTGTGTCTCTCATAAAGTCCAGCAGCCCTGGAGTAGTAAGTTATGGAGCCTGTGTCTAATTGCCCATACTGGATTACATGAGATGTCTCTGCTGAGCAAAAGATGGACATAATGTTTACCAAAGATCAGCTAAAGATTATTATACTAAAAACAGGTTCACTAACAGGACAGAGCTTGGAAACCGATGACATGATGATTAGTAGAAGAATGAATATTCGTTGCATCCAGAAATTAAGGTGGAAGAGTAACACAGCAAAGTTCCTTGGCTTGGTATCCTACAGACAGATACAGGAAGAAAAAGTATGCATGTGTGTATGTATGTATGTTTAGGGGTGATTTTAAAATATTTATGCTCCTTTTCTAATGTATGACCAGACAATCAGTTACCATCAACTCTACTCTTTATGTAAGCATTTGACAATTGTGAAACATGGCAATGCAGTATATTCAGTTCCTTTTTGCCTCCAACGAAACAAATGTTAAATTATGCTTAAAAAGATCATTGTAATGTCATGCATTTATCTCTGGTGTAGCATATGTGAAGTAATTGAAGTATGCTAGGGCAAAGCCCTCTTAGTCAAGATGTGTTGACCTCAGACTTTGCTATATGAAGGTAGACAGGGTGCTTAATGTCTGCATCTACACAGAGGTGTTGGGTTGCAAAACATTTTCTTAAGTTCAAGTCTCACCAAATTATATGTCATTCTGTAGTCAGGAATTAATATTCTTCAGCAAAATTGTAATTCATGTTTGTACATACCTTCAAGGTTAGTGTGGCTATGAAGTATTATACACACACAAACACACACACACACACACACACACACACACACACACACACACACACACACACACACACACACACACACACAGTGTGCATGTGTATCTGCATCTATCTGTCTATCTACCTTTCTAGGCTCTATTGGAGTGATGGCAAAGACCCTTCATGGACACTTAAAATATTCTATATACATTTACATTTTTCCTACATAGATTTTACAGAGCATGAGTAATCATGGTGCCCTGAACTAATGCCTCAACCAAATGAGCTGTCAACTAAATAAAGTTTCAACCATTCAAATTCACTGAGCTCAGACTTAATCAAACGTTACTCCACAAAATGATAAGAAGCCATAAACTATTTATATATAATCCACTCGGGAAGCTTGCTGTCACTGTCACATGAAATAGACTTTTGTCTAGTATTATATGTGACCTATGATGTAGGTTTCAATGAGTACATTGTGCAGGTGAATAGAAAGGATTATTGGGGTGAAGACAATTGACTGCATATGAAACATGGCACTGACTACTTATACCACACATTCTGTGTAGGAAACATGTTGTGAACCTTGAGTTATAATACTGAAAGTTGTCAAAGTTCTAAGGTTTCACAGTGTTTGAAGCATAAGGTTTAGAATGCCAATATATGTCCACTTGAAGTTAAGTAATAGCTTATTTAGAAGTATTTGTGCAAAGGTGATTTTGTATTTAGTACACACGATATCCTTGAGGCAGAAGAAGATTTAGCTTGAATCTGAACACTGACATTTATAATATTATAGGTTCGCAGGTTCATAGGTAGGTACTAGGCTATTGGTCCTAGGGCCTATACAAGCCTAGCCATAAAGGTACCCTGGCTTTCGCCACCCAAGAAAATTATTTTCCTGTGCCCCTGTCAAGCAGAACCACAGAAGTGATCCCCAGGGTGAATTTCCTATTACCCATCCAGTCATCAAGATTTTTCTTGAAGAGTGCTAATAAGGAGCTCTGGTTGACATAGATAGGTAGTCTATTCCAGAGCATGGGAAGTCTCTGAGACAGGAATCAGATTATCTATCCCTCCAGCATGTTCTGTTTATTGCGGTGACAAGGTTTAGGTCCCTAGATTGTGTAGCTCGGATGGATTGGGATTTCTTCAAGTGAAGCATGTCCAGCAGCTCTGGGTTTGACATAGCTTTGTATGTTAGGCAGAGATCGCCTCTGAGTAGGGGATATGCGATGGAGTAAAGCTGGAGTTTTTTGAGACGGTCTGCATAAGGCATCTGTTTGAGGCCAGTAATCCTCTTTGTGAGGTATTTTTGCGGCCTTTCCAGTTGTTGTAGATGTCTTGTGAGGTACATACCAAAATGGGCGTTGTACTCTATAATGGGTCTAATGAGTGATGAGTAGAGGGGAACAATGACCTCTTTTTTTCTGGATGAGAAACCTTTTGTGATGAGGTGTGCCATGCAGAAGGATTTCCTGACCACTGTGGCGAAGTGATTATCAAAGGAGAGACTACTGTCCACCTGTGTCCCAAGGTCTCTTATCACACTTTTGGTGTTAAGTAGACTACCACCTATGTGGTAGTTCATGGGTACAGAGTTTTTATCAAAGGGGAGGGGATGACAATGCACTTTTTGGCATTGAGCTTGAGACCATGTCTTTGACACCAGGCATCTGTCTCAGTGAGGCTCTTTTGTAGGATGTCCACATCGTTAGGAGTTTCGATTATGGCTCCTAGTTTGCAGTCATCTGCGAATTTAGTTAGCCAAAGACCTTCTGTGTTAGCCTGTAATTCAGAGAAGTAGATACCAAACAGGAGAGGACCCAGGACTGAACCCTGTGGTACTCCACTTGTCACTGGTCTGAAGTCTGATTTGGAGTCTGCTACTTTCACAGTGTGGGTTCTGTCAGTAAGCAAGTTGGCAACCCATCTTGTGACATAGGGATTTATACCTAGTTTAGTGAGTTTATCTATAATTCCAGAGTGGGGGATGGTGTTGAATGCCTTGGCGAGATCTAAATAGGCTGTGTGAACCACCTTACCCTCATCTATGGCTTTGGTGACTACTTCAAAGAAGTCTATCAGGTATAGGAGACATGATCTACCTTTTACAAACCTAAACTGTGTGGGGTCCAGAGTTTGGAGATCTCCAGTGTCTTTGTTTATGAGTTCCATGATGATACGTTCCATGGCCTTGCAAACGAGGCTCGTCAGGCTAATGGGGCAGTAGTTCCCGGGGTCTGTTGTGGTCCCCCCTTTGTGGAGTGGATAACTGTCATGGTGCGCCAATCAATGGGCACAAAGCCTGAGGTGAGGCTATGATTGAACATGGTACTTAGGTGGGATGCCAGTTCATTCTGTAGTTCATGTAGAAGGCAGCCTGGGATGTTGTCAGGTCCCATGGATGCTGTGTTCTTGGCTTTGGAGAGGGAGGTTTTTATCTGTACAGTTGTGATTACAGGAACTTTGCATTCTTCCGGTATGGGCCCTTTAGGGGGTGAGAGAAAGCTGAAAAAATTTGCAGTATTCCAAATTTAGGGTCAAATATATTGAAAAAATAACAATTACTAGAGCATATGTTTTACATTAAATGGATGTTCATTTAATAAGAGGCTATCTATTTTAATGCTAAAATTTTGTTATAGCATTTTATGGCACTGCTTCATGAAAACAAAACAAAAGAAGAGAAAGTTCAGAGACTGTTATGAAGATGATGTATAATATAAAATCTAAGTGTAAAGAACATGGTCTGGAATTGAAATTCTACAACAAACACATTCATGAGATATTCTAGAAAATGGGTGGATTTCAAGTTATGGATTAAAATACTGAAAACTAGGAAAGTTACGAAGCTGAATTTACAAACAAAATACAATTAAAATTGGATTAGTTCCAGCGCAGTTACCCACATTTCTAGTACGATAAGCTTTTTTTTACCCAACCTCATTACTTTTTTATTTCAAATTATGGCTGAAAGGTCGAGATACAGTGATAGATTTTATAAAATCAGTCTTTCAGAATATAAATGAGAAATTATTTATGTTGTGAGAACACACGAACGTATTAATAAAAATGCGAAGGAAAGATGTGAAAACATGGCTAAGTGATGGTCATTAGTTGAAATGCCTACAAAGATATTCTGAATGAGAAAGATATACCCCGGGATTCATGAAGCTTGCGCCAGGCACATGCATAGCGTAGGCGTTATAATGCCAAATATGGCCGCCGAGCGATTCAGGTACGATCCAATTCCACGTGCACTACCGGCGTACGCCAGATCTGCGCAGCCCCCGGCGTAGGTATGCAAATCACCCCATGTGCAGTGTCGCACCATGCAAATGAAGGCATATAGCGATTCATGAAGTGGTGCAGGCGTAGCATAAGCCCACGGAAATGTAAACCAAAAAACACAGTTTACATTTTCCCAAACAGAACATCGGAGCTATGGAAGAGGGCCAGACCCAGGTATCACAACGTTAACATATGCCAATGGCGAAATACACAACCAATGGCATAAGAAAAGATGCACAACACATAAATAACAACATTTAATATCATGTCCACAGCAACGCACAGCATAACCGCAGGGCATGTGTGCGGAAGCTGTAACATAAAGAAATAATATAAAAATGTCATAAAATCGCAATGTAATAGAAATCAGGTTTACAGCATAATACACAATGGTAGGCATGGAACACCACAACCAAGGTGCAAGGGTTGCTAAGGGCTTGCGATAGTGTTCGGCGCGGTAACTATGAATTAGTAGTCAATGCCATGCAAATGAGGCAGATAATACTGAATCGCAAATGTCCCGCCGGATGAAGGTTGTACCATATGGCGCAGCGGTATAACACCGAGGAGTGGCTCAGAGAAGATACATGACATCAGCAGAGGGGTGTGCCACCGTAGCACTAAGCACATTGGAGCATTGCAAATCTGGCCTGTCCGTTGCTAAGCAAAGCTGCAGGACAGGGGTGGGGAGGAATCGTTTAGCTGAGAGCACACATGGTGGCCAAAAGCGCATGTGTACGAGGATGAAAACGTGCCTGAAACCCAGTAATAAGACGCACGCGCCGCAAACAATAGCAGAAACAGGAAGGTCAGGGGAAGAAAAGAAGGAAATGTGGAAGTAGGGTAATTGTAGTACTAATGAGCAATCAACACCAATCAACCCACGAAGGCCAACTGCCAACTGACAAGTCCGCTTGCAGAAATCTGCAAAACAGGATAGGGGAGGCATTTGAATGCAAAGAAAGGAGGGGAGGTATTGGATTGCAAAGATAGGAGACCTGACACAGCAGAGCAAAGCAAACCAACAGCAGACCGGCAGTAGCACACATAACGCAAGATACTCCAGGTCCAGGAAAGTACAAATGAAAGTAGGCTGCAGGATGCACGCCAGAAAATGGTAGGTGCAACGCAGAAATGTAAAGGGAAGGTCAAGAGGTAATCCACGGCAGGCAAATGTAATTCAACACCAAAGGCACCACAATAGTAGTTCCGGCAGTAAAACACATAAGATAACCTGTAGCTACGATCGTACATACACACCCTATGACATCATCGGTGTTCACAGCACAATAGTATAAAGTGTGAAAGCACCCAACACACACCTGTGTATTCCCAAACACCGCACCATACGTGTAAACACACGGGGAACTTTTAAAATGTACATGTTGGGAGCTGCCATAGCTGTGATTCATCAGCATGTGTTAGAGACTGACGGTGTTGTGGAGGATGATGCCGACAACCACCGCAGGCCTCGGAGGAGAAGGAGAATGTTCAGACCAAGGGTAACCTGCCAGGGGCTACATGACCTGGAGATAGTAGAGCGTTACAGGGTGGACAGGGGCATCTTACAGCAAATAGTGGAGCTGTGCCGGCCACGCCTGAGAACCAGAAACAACAGAGGGGAACCCATACCAGTGGACATGAAGGTATGTGTAAGCCTGCGAATACTGGTTACAGGTACCTTTCAAAGGCCAACTGGAGATATAATGGGTATCTCACAGGCATCAGCATGCAGGGTACTACACCAGTTCCTGGGTGCCATGTTACCACATGCCAATGAGCAGATATACTTCCCCAGAACTCAGGAGGAGTTGGCCAGCAATATGCACCACTTCCACCATGTGGCACAATACCCGGAAGTACTGGGTGCGATAGACTGCACGCACATACAAATCAAGTCACCACCCGGTGAGCAGGGTAGGCGCTACATTAACCGCAAGGGATTCCACTCCATCAACTGCCAGGTCGTGTGCAATGCCCAGGGCATTATCATGGATGTGTGTGCTGGCAGCCCTGGAAGCTACCATGACTCCCATATCTGGCATGCCTCACAGCTGTATCAGGTATTTGTCAGGGGGGACATCCCACATGGCCATCTCATGGGGGATGCTGGCTATGCACTGGAGCCGTGGATGATGACACCCATCAGAAATGCACACACACCCATGCAAGAATGCCATAATGAGGCACACGCACAAAACAGAATCATCATAGAGCGTGTGTTTGGGATGCTGAAATCACGGTTCCGGTGCTTGGATACATCTGGTGGAGCCTTGCAGTACTCTCCAGGCATGTGTGCCCACATCATCATAGTATGTGCCATGCTACATAATATGATCCTGCGGAAGCAGCTGCAGCAGGGACAAAATGGTGAAGGCCCTCATAGCCCACCGCAATTGCCAAGGCCATTACAGGCACAGAGGGATTCAGACCATGAACACACTGTGCCAGCCCCAGTAGGCAGACGGAGGCGTGCCCAATATGCCTATGCCTTGGCAAAGAGGGAACGTATAGCACATACTCTGACAGTGTAGGCCCCTACGGACTGACACCTCTCCACCTACACACACAGTAAAATGGATGGCACACAAACATGACCACCTGTAAATTGTAATGTATAGGTGGCCCAATGTGTGACTCCTACATAGGCAGCCCTCAAACATTGTAAACACAACAGCCAGTGGAACACAGAATGCCAACACCTGAACAGTACATGAGTATTACAGCATATGGTGGGGCTGTGTGCCTGTCACGTTCCCCGCCAGATATATATATATATATATATATATATATATATATATATATATATATATATATATATATCTATATAGATATAGATATATATATATATATATGTACACATATGCATATATATAATACAGATAGAAAGGGCAATAGAGGGATATATGGTGATATAGATGGATTCAGCGATATCTGCAAATATAATAGATAGTTCAACGACATTCATAACATCTTGGAGGTACAAATAAATAGGATACTGCCAACCATGGAATGTGTAACATACCGACATGTGTAACCACGAGGCTGAAAGACCGATAGAACACAGTACCAGAACAGTACATCCGCGAGTAATAGTATGATGATATGAAGGGACAGTTAGTCACCACTGCCGGTGTCGCGGTCCACGTAGGTACTGTGTTCAACTGTGTCTGTGAGTGCCATAGTCTGTGTAAGTGTGCGTTGAGGGTGCCGTGTGCGTCTCTGTGTGACTGTAATGTGTGTGTGTGTGTCCGCAACATGTGTATGTTGGTGCCAAGTCAGAGGCAGATCAGTATGGTAGGTGTGGGTATAGCTAGCCATAGGCATACGGGTACTACCTGTACCAGAGTAGGAGGGACAGCCCCACCCTGGGCAGGTGTGTCCTGACATAAAACAGTACAAAGGGCAAATGTCTGAGATGGTAGGACATAAATATGTCCCATATATAATGTAACATTTGTGTTTAATAGTTATGCCTGTATGTAAGAAACTTAAATGTTACATGCAATATGATAAGTAGCCAAAGTCACACAACAATAGGTATGTAGTGAGGATAAAAGTATGTGCTACCTGTGTACTGACCGTGGCTACGTGTTGGCCTGTAAACACCGCTTTGTGTCCCGCAAGTGTCCAACAATGACCATATGAAAAGGTGGCAACCCATGGCAAACAGGCTCTTTTAACAACACAACCACAATGACTGCAAATATCTGGGACAGAAATACAAGGGATAGCTGTCACTTACACATATCCCCTGATATATCGCTGCAATTACGGAGGTATACAAGTAGCAAGCTCACCTGCAGATGATATAGAAACCAATTAACAACGGCCCAACATACAATCCCGTAACATAAGTCTACTAACTGTTAGCTCTCTAATTAGGGACGGAGCCCACACACATATATACGGATTATGTAGAAATGCAAGGCCCACAAACCATATATGTTACGTACAACCACCAACATCCCCCACACTAGAAACTAAAGCAATACAAACTGTAATAGCAGCACAAACATCCAGTCAGTCAATTACATCTGCAGAACCCTCAACATACCGTGTGAGAGACACAATTAAAGGCGTCATGCAAAATTCAAGGCGTTGTATAATGGAACAAACAGCCATGTTACAGGTTTTGATTGCAGTACTCCGTTATCAGATGTCGGGATGACAGGTACACCCACATGTTGAACCAAATACTCTACCTGTCACACGCAATCCACGGGGGACATGAATCCAAACTATACTTGTCTCCATGCATAGCAGTTGCAGTTACACATAACAAAACACAATACAGACTGTCTCCCCGAAGGTAGGGCAATTGGGCAACGCCCAAGTGGAGAATCCAATTATACCCCACTGTCGCCGCGTAATTGGCAAATGGAGTAGCTGCACAGCTGATATGCAAGTAATTAGTCACTCGGGAACACCAATTGGCGGGAAGAATCCACATGTTTCAGGTATCGACGTATATAAGGATGACTTGCCAGACATTCAAACCGTATGCTCATACCGAATAACAGTTGAAACACTGTGAGAGAGATAGAAATGAAACGCCATAATGACAACAAGGTATGTAGAACGCCCGATATGTAAGGTTATGTGTAGCATGATCTGTATTAATTATTTCTACTGTATGTATAGCCTGGTTTGCATTAATTAAACGTGTCCGCAATGCATAAAGTGGGGAAAGGTATTTATGTAGTGATGTCTTGCTGAGCATACTAACGCTTGTAGAAACTGTGCGTCCAGCAGTGGGACACAAGGTACACAGCACAGACACCACAAGGGATGCTACATGAGGGCATTAAACAGAACAATGCCATACAACCCGCCGTCAGTGGTAGGGTATGTCCAACAAGGACGTGCCATGGCAGCGGATAGTATATGTTGATATACTGTCACAGCACGCATGTGTATGGGCATATAACGTTAATGACATATGTAAGGTGGTCCCGCTGTGCAAGTATGCTTTGCATTATGGGATACTATGTGAAATATGTGTAATGTATAGTATTATAGGTAGATATGACAGATATTCTACACAGCATAACAGGCATGTCATGCATACCACAGGTATCGTCTATTGGTATGTACAATAACAGGATACATATGGCCTGTAGGTATGGGACATAGTAATAGCATGATAGCTAATCTAAATGGAAGGGCTACCAAGTAACCATGCACAAAGGACATGTAATAGCTGCACAGGTGCATAGTGGGGTACTATGCAGTCTGGCAAGTCCATGTGTAAGCACAACTACAGTGTTCACACTAGTGGCACCTCTCCAGGGTAGTGCCCTGTGAAGAGCAGAGCCAGGTGTTACCTGCACCACTGCACAGTACAGCCACTGCAGTGATCCCAGGCCTACATGTGTCTCCCAACCACCAAGGGAGGTATCACATGAACAGTGCTACTGAGTGTCCCTGCGTGATGTACATAGGACTTATGTTCCACAGCATGGTGAGTGTCTGGTTTGGGAATGTAACCCAGAAGCACATCCCACTCATTGTGGCGTGTGTGCACATATCCATGAGCATGTTGCTCACAGTGGCCTCTGCTTATGTATGAGGAGTATATCCATCAATAATGTTGTGGACATGGGCCCTGTCTGATCAGCAGAGGTCACCCCTGAGTATGTAGTATGCAAATGTGTACAGATGTGGTGTCCGTAGTGCAGCCGCATATTTAAACTGTCAGAGCTCAGTAAACGTCATGGCGTGTTAATGTTGTGGCATGTAAAGCTGTAGCTGTTGTGTAAGGTACACCCTAAATGGGGTGGTGTACCCTTGAATGTGTGTAGATGTCTTGAGTTCAGAGATACAATGGGTGCCTATGTACCAGTTACACACCCAGTACAGATAGGTGTGGCCACGTAGAAGGATATCCACGCCACAGTGGCAATACGGTAACCACAGGAGTGGGTGCGACATATGTGTGTACTGCAAACATGTACAATGTGATATGTATGTAGGGGACTACCATCCATGTGATAGTCAGTGGGTGAATGGTGTAATGCAAAGGTGATGTGCATGCACCTTGTGTCATGCAGCTTGATGCCATGATAGTCATATTATGTATCTGTCACAGCGACACCCATATGGTTGGAGTCAGTATCAGCTGGTGGAGCAATCATGGCACTTGGTATGTAGGGGTTTGAAAGCTAGGCAGGAAAGTCCCCTGTGCCAGCCTGTTCCACAGGGAAGCATATACTGAACATGAGGGGCCCTATGACTGAGGACCGTGGTATGCCAAATGTACCTGACATGTAGTAGGTACTATGGTATGCTGGCCTCACTGTGTGTCCTGTTCATGAGCCACATAGCATAACATCCTGAGACACAGGGTACGATGTGCAGGTGGATGTGTATGTTGTCAATACCAGAATGGGGAATGGTGCTGAAAGGCAATGAGAGGACAATGTAGGATGTGTGGACTCCCGTACCATCAGCAACTGCCCTGGTAACTGTATGAAAGGAGTCCACCATGTGTAGGGGCCATGCTCTGGCCTTAACAAGCCCAACCCGGGTGGCAGCAAAGGACGGGAGCCCAACAATGTCTCTGAGAATGACGTCCTTGATGATGTTCCCCATAGCCATGCAGAACAGTCCAGTCAGGTGTGTAGGACTATAGTCCCACTCGTGCAATGCGGTGCCACCTGTTTGTAGTGTGATAAATGCTGCTGTGTGCCATTCAGGGGTTACAATGTCTGAAACAAGGCTATTACTGAATATGGTGGCCTAGTGGGGAGACATGTAATTCAGAGGTTGGTGGACATCACAGCCTGGGACGTTGGAAGGTGACATGGGGCCAGTGTCCCAGGACATATAGAGTGTAGGTCAGTACTGTGCAGGTGGGACCACAGGGACACCACAATGTTCATGTATGGATTGCAGCCCTGTAGTGAGTGAGAGGGTGTACTGTCAGCATTGAATCCATCCTCCAGCATGTTGCCAACAATACCTGGGTCTGCAATGTTCCTGAGTGACTGTTGTATGTGACAGCAGATGTGGGTGTTGCCATCGAATACTGACATACCACCATAATGCCTGGTGGTACACCCCGGAATGTGTGGCAGTCATGTTTACGTAGCTAGTCTTGGGAATGTGATGAGGGACCCTGTGGCCCCACCACAGCTGACCAGTGAGCCACCCCACACATGGGAATGTACACCACTGTGCAACAGCCTACACCTGTTGTTGTACATCATATGTCCGTGGAACATGACCACCAGAGTGGCGTCTGTTATCTGGTGTGTACCATCATGGCTCTGTGTGGAATAGCATGATCCATGCAGTTGTGTACATGCTAATTAAGTGCACTGGGGTATGTGTCAGCATTTGCATGTGCATTGTCCATCTGCACGGGTGTCATGATGTTAACAACCGCTGTCAGCAGACGTCTGTAGTAGGTGTTGTAGTACACATGTACTGTGTATGCTGTGATGGGTGTGTTGCCGGGATGTGGCTAACAACATCAATTAGCATATGTTCGGAATCCACCAATGAGGGGATAACCCCAGGTGTGTAACACCAGTCACATGGTGGTAGTGTTCATGCCAAGGGTAATGTAGGTCTTGGAGGTGGTGTGTATGGGTTGATCCAGCAGAGCAGAGGGTATGACTCATGAATGTGTCGGTACATGAGTGGCTATCCCAGTAAAGTGTGGGGTAGTGTCAGTCACACATCAGTAGTAGCTGAGGCCCACTGTCCACTATACCAACATAGAAGGTATGTTACCCGTGGGGTATGATGTTGACTCTGTCGCTTGTTACAATGTGTATAGCGGTCCCGGACACAGTTAGTTGCACGTGGAGCACCTCTGATGCATTGTGCTAAGCAACTTGCCAGGATGTGTGCAAAACATAGTGGGATATGGGAACCCCTCAGCTGTGGGTGTGCCGGTCCAGGTATGTGCCTGAAAGGTATGGTCTGTCTATAACCTGTCATTGCAGGTGTGCTCTGCAGAGCCTAGAGGCAGGTCCCAGTCACTGCAGAGATGTTTGAGTGGTGCATTATAAGGTGTGCCTTGCCTGCGTGCGTCACAGAGGAAGATGCAAGCAATGTGTCACATGACCCCATATCGCACCTGCCAGTTACCGCCCTGCCAGTGACAGTTATTGGAAACTGTGCAAGACAGGCAGTATAGAAGCAGCAAGAGCCTTACATGTGAGCTGTACTCCCAGGGCTGACAGGTGCAAGTCATCTGTGCCACAGCATTGTGTTTGACCAGGACAGTCATAGCGGACAGATACCACATGCCTGTGGAATGACAATAGGAGCAAAGGCAACTGTTGAAGTGACACAGTCGGTCATTGTACAGTGGTATCATGTCCAGACGAATGCAAAATGCTCCCCAGGGCTAGGCCCACACCCTAAGGGCTATAAGACTGGTGAGCTACTGCATGTCCCTGCACATGTAGTCTGTGAAGTGGCATCACAGGGCAGTCACACTAACATGGCGAATGACAGACATATCGTACCTGGTGAGGTGTGGCATGGGTGCATAGGTTATGTTGCAGAAGCAGTTACCCGACAGCAAGATGTAAGTGACTAACGCCTTGTGTAACCTGCTGTGTGGAACTGCAGTGTGACACCCTACAGAGTCAGCTATGACTGGTGTGTTGTGAATGTTATAACTCACTATTGGCTGTATGTGGTGGGCACACATGAGTCTGTGGGCTATAAGCTGGTGATGTTGTCTGCTATGATGGGGGCTACATCTGAGTATGGAGACGTACTGCACAGGTTGACCTCGTAGGTGTGGCCAGTGGTGTAGATCATGTGAGACTATGCGATGGGTGGGGTGTGTTGCGAATGTTACACATCCCCAAATGACTGTCAGGTGCAGTCAGGGTTGGCGACAGCATTACCCCCAGCCATAGCTTTCAGCCTCCTGTCCCCAAACTGAGGAACATTAGCCCTCATACCGTGTGACAAATGGGCAAAACGTGGAACACTTACAACTGGCTTACTAACAGCATCAACTAGGAAGGGCATATGATGGCTAAAATAGGCTGGTCTTACGTATAAAACAGATAGTCCAATGAATTAATATGATTCCCATCTATTTAGCCATGGCTAGCAGGTAAACTATGTACAACAATGAATGTGTGACAGACCCTTCCAATGTGGAACCTTGAGGAACATGCACCTTTTAGAACCCCAAATGAGGTACGTTCCCCATAATGAGGTACACCTGAGAGCTATGGAACCAGCACGGCTGCAGAAGTGCATCCCCCACAGGCTGTAGTGCCGTATGCTGGGAGGTGAGCATTGAATGTGTACATGAGACAATTGCTCTATTGCCACATGTACGACATATCCCTCATATAGACAGGCAGTAGCACTGGTACGTGACAGTTGGACATGCCTGTATATACAACCATGTCCCACAGGATATGTGCGTTACGTGTGTACAACAGCTGTCGTACCTTAAGCAAGCTGGGAAGTGTAGGACAGCCAGTGTACCTGTGGGAAATGGTGTGGAATGGGTGCTATAGTAATCAGTAGCTCATGACATGCTCACATGTTCTGAACAAGTGTCTAGCATGACCATACAATACAGATAGGGTGTTGGATAATATCAACCCACAAGTGGTGATGACAGTCATTTAGGGTGGCACCGCACTATAACCCTGCTGAGTATGGTGTGCATGTCCATGAACCATTAGCACTGTAGATGTTAGCAGTACAGATGTACAAGACAGCACAGATATTTGATTACAAATACCTTTGCATGTCACAGGAGTGTTCCACCAGTGGCCTGTTGACAGACTCACAACTACAAAAGGTGCAAGAGTGACATGTGCACAGCACATCAGTGCCAGATACAGTAGAACAGGGTTAATGTGTTGTACCCCACCCTCATTGTAGCCCATACCACACAGACAAATGTTAGGCATCTGTGTATGTAAGGCTGTGAATGGCCATGACCTATCAGTATAGCTGTGTCAGTGTTGTGAACAACATACAGAATGGGCTGTGTGGGTGAGGTGTGTGACATATGTGCACATTCTGACGGATGATACCAGCAGTGTCACCGCTAGGTGAACATCCCTGTACCCATAAACTACTACCTAGGCTGTGGTCAACATTATGGACACTGTGTAAGGCATGGTGCTTTGCAGTGCACCCCCCGACATGGTGACGTCTCCAGGCCCCTTAGGTAGTCATATGAGGTACCCATGTCATGTCAGGGTGCCATCCATGAGCACGGAGATCACTGGACAGGCATATACAGCACTGTGGTGACCAATATTGGATCACATACCACCTGTAAGGGGTAATGGCTATGCATGGATGTGCGATACCAGCCTTTACAATCCACACCTCCACTATGCAGCATGCTGTCTACCTTGCAGAAGGACATTTGCTACACCATGATGATGGACATGCTACATGTCCATATCCTGATCTATATGACATATGTCATGGACAGCCACCGTCCTAATACTAGGATCGCCACAGGCTGGACAGATCCCTGTGCCATATATGTGACATACCCCCGCAATACCATGCAACCCTGTCCATCAAAGATGTAGATATCATCCCAGTCATACATGGTGTGATGGCCGCATGGTAGATGTACTATCAACTGACTGGATCAGTAATGTGGCACTGATGCACCTTGCGGTGGCACAATGGCTGTCTGTTACAGCGTGGAAACCATGCCCGCACATGCTATGGTTGATGACCATCCCTGCGAATGTCGTCTGACTATCCATTGTCCCATGTCTATCACATGTGTAATACAGGCGATCCGTGGCAGGATGTTGAACAGTTGTACAGTGCTGTGTAGATGTATATGGCAAAACACATGCATGTACAGGTGCCCATGCATATGTGTGCATTGCCACTGCTCAAGTCCATTACGGCTGTGTCTGTGTTGATATGTGACATATACACAGCATCCAAGTCAACAGTAGTACCGTGGACACATTGAGGCATGTGCAGATAGGTAAGAACACAAGTGCAGGCAAATAGACATGCCCACAGCAAGACAGCATTTACATGGAGTATGAACACTGTAATGAGGTGACACACATATATGGTGATGATATCCAATGCATAATGGGTGTGACATGTGTGACACAAACACGTCAGTCATGTCAGTGTCATGATGCTTTGCAAAGATAACTGTGCAGATGCAGTAGATGTCATAGAAATGTATGTGCAGCAGTATCTCTGTACATCTCTGAAACTGTGACCCGTCACCATCATTATGTTTTACAGATAATGCCCCGTACATGCCTCCCAGCATACACCCGCCAGGAGGATGATGTCCTCATCCCACAGCTCCATGACAACTATGACTTGTTGTTCAGCCATGTGCCACAGCATGCCCAGCAGCGGGATGACCTGTGGCAGGATCTACGCAGGAGGGTGAGCGATGTGGGTGGCCATAACCGCACCTACCAGCAGGTGCGCAGACACTGCACGGACCTGATACGACATGCAAAACAGCGTGCCACTGCAATCGCCAGGGAACAAGGTGGAACAGGTGGTGGGCCACCAACCCAGCCCCACTCACACACACCGAGGAGCTACTGGCCAGTCTGGGGACACCCAGGGAACAGCATCCAGAAACACTAGCTGCCATCGTGGAGGTGGGTGTCTCCCAACCAATGAGCCTGGAGTTGCCTGGTAAGTCAGTACTGCACATATGGCTATTATATCCCATGTAGTTGCATGTGTCACTGTACATTATGTAAAGTAACAACATATGCCAGGTATGTGGACACACATGCTGCATACTACAGTATGCTACGTTGTGTATGCACACATGTGCATACTATATGCTATTACACAGGTGAATGTGTTCACATGCACAGTGCAACCTGTGGCTGTCGTACAGTCATGGATAATGTTCATACTGGTGTGTCACCCCTATACAGGTACCTCTGGCGTGCCGCACAGACATGGGTCCGTTGCAGGTGAGACTGTCATCAGTATCAGGCATGTTACAGTGTAGATCTATTTGCCATGTGGCCAGTTAACACTTGCACACCTGATGTTTGTTCCAGTCACGATATGCAGGTCGCACCACCCTTCATTCACACATGCCACCCATGTGCAATATATACAAAGGTAATGATACACAGACTTGAAACCACAGTACTTGTCATTGCGACATGTGTGGTCAGCTGTGCATACAACAGTGGAGGTGTTCTACAATGGAGGCATATGTAGTATGCATTGGAACAACATGTGTGGTACGCACACAGTACCACACAGTGAGCTGTGATATGGGCAGCCCACAAGTGTCACCATTGTGTCATATGCCCCTGCATTGGGTGCACACATTGTGATGTGCCACCTGACATGTCCCAGACATGTAGTGTTCTGTTTGCAATATTGTCACACTATCGCATGACCTATACCCCACATATCAAACATACAACCCGTTGTCTGCATAGCCCTGTGGATTGTGACATATCTGACATGTATGGGTGTATGTCATATGGGACAACACAGACATGTGGAGAAGATAACCATCACACACAATTGGCCAACACATGTGCACACATGGCCATGGGGGATGGCCAGAGACATGTAGCCACACAGTACTTGGGATGTGTATACACCCTGTTGCACATTGTCCACACATGGCCCAATTATAGCCTTAGTTGACCGATTATACAGTTGATGTGGTACACTGGACAACCTAAAAGCCTGTGCACAGCTACTGGAGGTGTCACTGAAGTCTACCATATACGATCTGTCGAACATCATGACTGTGTTGCAGTTATGGCTATGCAATGTGTACATATTATGCATTCTACAGCAACATACATGCCTCATGTTGCCATGCAATGGCACAGTGTCTGTACTTCACACTGTATAGCAATGTAGACGGCTCACACTACCCTCCCATGCTCATGCACATTTGCTAAACATGCATTCTATCTGTAGGGCATACACACAACACTGCAATGTGAAGCCCATTATGATGCTGTACATGTGTCAGGACACCATTGTGTCAAACATGTATGCATGTTAATGCACATGTCAGCAGATTACATGTCAAGGTCACATCAGCCATGTGTATTGTTATCCTGTTCTGGGCCACATGGTGTATCACGGGGATGCATGCATACTACCATGATTGTGTGAACTGCATGGCTACTGATATGACACCTGCTTGCTGTAGTGTGCACCCCAGGGAGGTATGCTTACTAACACTATTAATGTCTGAGCTGCATGCCCTCTGCTGCATCGCAGGCATGCTGCATGCCATCTGACAAATCACATGCATGGTGTGTCTGTGTGTGTCTGTGTTTGTGCGTCTGTGTTTGTGTGTCTGTGTGTGTCTGTCTGTGTGTGTCTGTCCGTGTGTGTCTGTGTCTGTGTGTGTCTGTGTCTGTGTGTGTGTGTGTGTGTGTGTGTGTGTGTGTGTCTGTGTGTGTGTGTGTGTGTGTGTGTGTGTCTGTGTCTATTGTACTTTACAGTATTTCTTTGCATTCACAGGTGATGTAGGTGCGTTACCCTCCTGCGGTCCATCTGATGTTAGTGTCCCCACAAATACTAGCGGTGATGAACATATGCATGAGGTACAGGCAGGGTTTTCAGGGGCTGAATCTGTGCCAATGCTTACCATCCCAGCTATGTCCCCCTCTTCCCTGCACACAGTTCTGCTGCCAACACATACCGCATCACCGGTGGCCATAGAGGAAGGACAGTCAGCGTCTGTTGGCGTGGAACAGGAACGTGTGGTGGCTACAGAAGGTGTGTCTACACACCATGGTGTCAGTGTAATGACTGCAGATGTGCCACACAGGCATGTGGCCGGTGCTGCTCGTAGGAGGACCTCTGGCAGACATGCACCTGCAGGACAGAGCGCAGCAGCTGGTATCACCAGACGCATGTTCCAGACTGTAATGGTGGCACAGGCAAGTGCTGAACGGCAGAACAGAGAAGGGCAGAGGCTGCAGAGGGCTGCTATCCATACCCTAAATGACAACATCCAGGCATTGGCAAATGCTCAACAGCAGATTGCTAATGTTCTGGATAGGCGACTAGGTGAAATGGTCGGAATCCTTGACCGAGGCATGGCAATCCGTGAGCGGGAGCTGTCTGTGCTGGAACACCTAGTAGGAGTGAGGCGTAGGCTACATGGACATAGGCCAGCAACACCACCTAGTGTAGGTCGACGTGAGCGTGCCACCTCACATGCCCGCTCCCATAGTGCCGGTAGCAGTAGCAGTGCAGCTGGTGCTGCGCTGTCAACACCAGGACACAGCAGGCCATGTGGACGTGGCCCTGGATGGTCTCAGTGGGGACACAGTTCCAGCGGACATGTGTCATCGGACAGTAGCCACTCTGTACCTCCACCTGGTAGTGCCCGTGCAACCCCAGGCAGGCACAGGTCACGTGGCCGTGGACGGACACAGTGAGCTGTACAACCTGCACTGTACAATCTGGGGCTGTCAATTATACCCCGTGTAGGCATCACAAATGGCAGAACTGTGTACACATACACGCACACAGCAAACACAACTGTAGGGCTCCACAACATCCACATGCATTCTGCACAGACATGTCCAGTCAACTCACCGGCCCTTACACACACACATGATGTTATCCATTGGTGCAGCCTATGCCCCTGGCAAACATATCTCCCTGTGCATATGATGAAGCCTGTGCCGCATCCCTGTCATCCACACCATCGGTGCAGGGTTATGCACAAATATTCTGATGCACAGGGTGAACAGCATAGTGAGAGGTGTATGTAATACCTGTGTATGTATAGTGAGGGATGTGTATGTTGCAGTGGTTGTGTGTGAATACTGAGAGTTGTGTCTGTGACATAGGTTGTGTACTGTCGACATGCACCAGTCATACCATGTAGTGCAGGTGCAGCATGCATTGTGATGTGTTCACGGTATGTGTCTCAGTTACATCTGTAGCACCATGTTGGTTGTGATACCCTGGTTCCCTCCTATGGTGTACTTGCATGTGCCTACAGGTAGCAGTGTTTGCAGTCCCCCACGTGTAACTGTGGATTACACACAGGCACGTCTGGCAATATCAGCATGCTACATGTACCCTCAACCTGACTGTTGGACACACCAACATGACACAGATGTCTGCACATATACTGCACCTGACGCATGTGGTCGGTGTCACAGGCTACACTGGACAGAGACGTGACATACATAGCAGGACACATTACAGGTATGGTGACATGGTGCAGGGGTTGTACACAGCGGCCTGGCCAATGATGATGTGAGGTGTCACTTCATAGCTGGAGGCCACACTGTGCAGCAGTAGGACCCTGTAACAGTACGGGAACATGGCCGCATTCACGGGGTGTACACCACTATAATGCACACCCCATAGTGTGCAGCTGGGGACCCTTGCCTGTGTGGTCATCACCCTCACAGTACTATGCACCCACATGACGTGTCACAGAGAAGGGACATGCACAGGTAGCCAGTATGGCTGGGACCTATGGCATCAACAGGGTTGTGCAATGCATCACCATTACGGGTTAGTCACCACGTGGGGCTAGTGATCATTTCCCACCGTATATTAGCATACACCCTCACACCAAGCACCAGACATACATACAGACACACACACACTGTGGTGACCACATGTGTATACGGACAGCCGATGTGTGTGATGCACCACACTGGCCGACATCATGCTTCCCACACTGACGTACGTACAGATCTCTACAATGGTGTACAGGGATGTGTAGCAACTAGGACATATTCCCTGCGATATGTGGCATCCCTGGTCACACATTCGGACACACATGGCAGTGCTGGGAATGATACACCTGCCATATGATGACACGTTTGATAGACATGCTGCGGTATTGATTGCATTATGTGTACCAACGCTATATCTGGCAGATGTGCTGCTATATGCACACGGGAGGTTGTAGGTGTTACAGGTGCCATGTGACATATAGTTGTTAACACCTGACCGCTCTGTATGCATTATGTCAGCACCGTCACGTAACAGTGACATAGCGTACTGTTTGCACATGGCATGATAGGATGGTGCATGACACAACTGTGAGCCACCCCCTGCACACATACATCTAGACAGGTGGTTCACCATGTTATGTACACACATCCCTCCATATGTGCTGTTTGTATGTCACCGTATACAGGTGTCAATGATGGGTCTGCATTGCATCTGCATGTCGTAGGTAGGTGCAACTATGTTACGGACATAGGCCACTGCACATGCATGGTTGCTGCATGCACAGTACAGATGTCACATGTGTCTCCTGTTGCCATGTTTGTATGCATTGCTATTGTTGGACATGTGTGTTGACATACATAACACATGGACTGCGGTATGATATCACGGGTGTCACAGGCAACCAGTACAAGGGCATGTGTCCCAGTCAACACTGCTACCCCCTGTAGTGTGAGCATTCAACAGACATGGGCCCACCTTCCATTCGTGTGTGTAGCATTGATTAGGCCAGTGTTATGCATGTGGTACATCAAAGGCTATGTATGTATGTGTTGCGTGTGCAGTCCATGCACACATCCACACAATCACATGTATGACATATCCAGACGTGTGTTCATTGGTGTACAGCAACAGTCAGGTGTCACAGCTGTGTAAGGGCCATGGTATGTGTTGAGCCAACCTGTTCATGTATACTGGTATCATTACAATGCATAACACCTGTTGGATCCCTGTTGGTACATGTGTACTCTGCACAGCTGGTGTACACCACTGTACAGCCCAGTGGTCATGTGTCACATGGTGTTGTGGGACCGTAAGGCTGTGTAGTGCTGCACCGATGACATGGTGCTGACTTGACAGCTACAGTGTACACTACAGTGTGTACGTGTGTGACCTGCACCTGTGACAGCTGTGATGGCAGCTGTGTGTGTACAGGTCACTGCATGTGTGACCGCCCCGTGCGTGAGGACAGATTTAACTTACTGTGCCCGTCTGTACTGTGCCCTTCTGTGTGTACACTCCATCTGCATGCAAGACGGCCCTTTGCAACTGCTAAGTGTGTGAGCATGCCCAGTATGCTGTTGTGTAGATGGACACACAGTACATTCCACACTGCGCCCTTCCGTGATTAGACTCCGTGTGCATGCAAGTTGGCCCTTTGCAACTGCTAAGTGTGTGAGCATGCCCAGTACGCCGTTGTGTAGATGGACACACAGTACATTCCACACTGCGCCCTTCCGTGATTTGACTCCGTGTGCATGCAAGATGGCTCTTTGCAACTGCTAAGTGTGTGAGCATGCCCAGTATGCTGTTGTGTAGATGGATACACAGTACATTCCACACTGCGCCCTTCCGTGATTAGACTCCGTGTGCATGCAAGTTGGCCCTTTGCAACTGCTAAGTGTGTGAGCATGCCCAGTACGCCGTTGTGTGGATGGACACACAGTACATTCCAAACAGACGTGTGATACTAAGCATGTGGGCATAGCCATTGACATCCTGTATAGCCATGGTGGTCATCCAGGCAACCGATGTCCATTTTCAATGTCACGATGGATGCCTACATTGAACACACTGGTTGCTCTCTCGAAGGGTGTACTGTCTGTGGCGCATCCCATATCTATTTAGTGTTGTAGTGCTCCATAGATATTTAGTTGGCCCGATGACAGCACTGCCGTGTTTGTGTACGTCTACCTTGGGACAGTAAAATGCTTTCAGACTGCTCACTCTCTAAACATTCCCTATCGGCATCTTTGCCTTTGCGGATGATGTCACCCACCTAGAAGTATGCCTCTGGGAGTGCTGTGTTCAGTAATCTCGGTAGCGTTCTGTAAATGCGTAATGCTGTAGTGTGTTAAAGTAGTTAGGTGTATGTTCAACTCCCGGCCCTTCCAAGTGTGTGTGTGTGTGTGTGTGTGTGTGTGTGTGTGTGTGTGTGTGTGTGTGTTTCCAGCTGCCTGGGGACACAGTAATGGTTTTAGATGCCTCACAACACATACATTCCCTATCGGCGTCTTTGCCTTTGCGGATGATGTCACCCACCTAGAAGTATGCCTCTGGGAGTGCTGTGTTCAGTAATCTCGGTAGCGTGTTCCATAAATGCGTAATGCTGTAGTGTGATAAGGTAGTTAGGTGTATGTTCAACTCCCGGCCCTGCCAAGTGTGTGTGTGTGTGTGTGTGTGTGTGTGTGTGTGTGTGTGTGTGTTTCCAGCTGCCTGGGGACACAGTAATGCTTTTAGATGCCTCACAACACATACATTCCCTATCGGCGTCTTTGCCTTTGCGGATGATGTCACCCATCTAGAAGTATGCCTCTGGGAGTGCTGTGTTCAGTAATCTCGGTAGCGCATTCCGTAAATGCGTAATGCTGTAGTGTGATAAGGTAGTTAGGTGTATGTTCCACTCCCGGCCCTGCCAAGTGTGTGTGTGTGTGTGTGTGTGTGTGTGTGTGTGTGTGTGTGTGTGTGTGTGTGTGTGTGTGTGTTTCCAGCTGCCTGGGGACACAGTAATGCTTTTAGATGCCTCACAACACATACATTCCCTATCGGCGTCTTTGCCTTTGCAGATGATGTCACCCACGTAGAAGTATGCCTCTGGGAGTGCTGTGTTCAGTAATCTCGGTAGCGCATTCTGTAAATGCGTAATGCTGTAGTGTGATAGGGTAGTTAGGTGTAAGTTCGATTCCCAGGCCTGCCAGATGTGTGTGTGTGTGTGTGCATGCTCCTGTCCACCTGGGTTATGCTTTTAGATGCTTTGCAACACAGATATATCCTGCTGACGTCTTTGTCTTTGCGGATGTTGACACGCACCTAGTAGAATGCCTATGTGTCTGCTGTGTTTAGTAATCTCAGTAGCGTGTTCTGTAAATGCGTCATGCTGTAGTGTGATAGGGTAGTAATGTGTAGGTTCGATTACCAGCCCTGCCACATGTGTGTGTGTGTATGTCTGTATCTCTCTCTCTCTATATATATGTATATATAATCTATTTTGTGCCCATAACTCTGCTCTTGCATGGACAGCTGACTGTTTCATGTATCGCATATTTGCATAGCTTTCACATACCAGCGGGGTATGTTGCAAATCCCAACATTGTCCATGCAACGTCCATGTTACGGGCGGTGTTACACGCCCTTACAGGCGTTTGCTGTATATCTTGGCAGACATCTATCTTTGCTCTACTCTCACTGTTCTCATACACGCCGGAGGCTTCATGCATCATGGCCTAGTTTTGATATGTGTATGTCTATTTGTGCTGTGTGCATGGCTGTGGGTATGTCCCACTATCATCATTTGTAAAGGTGACAGCCCTATATGTACTTCATGTAGACTGCTGTGTCATTTGACATGTCAGCACATACCTGCGGACAGTACTGCACGTCCTACTGCAGCGCATTTCATACCTTCTGCGTTATCTTGCAGTCGATATTGCTGTTTCCTCACACATGTATCTGTTTCTGTTCATACCACTCCACCTCCTAGAGCAAATTTCTGGACAAGGCCTTATCTGATAGTGGGACACATAGGGGCAGTATTGACATGTTGCTCTTACAAACGTAGATAGTTGACACAATAATAGGTTTTGCATTAGTATGGCTTTTCTGTCGGATTTGGTGTCTTAATCACATGTTTGTCATTATTTCATGACTTCAGTTATCAGGAAAGTGCCAGAATGTTACTGATGTTACGTGGAACACACCAAACATATGAGGCAGAACTCTGCACATTCTTCGTAAATCTGTACAGTTGCGGAGTATGTGTCTGATACAAAATATCAACTTTCTGACACCAATACACACACTGTATGGCGGCATCACAGGCCACATGCCATTACATTTATATTGCAGGACACACCCACCCAGACAGTTGTATTCCTCACACAGGCCAACAGCTGCTTATCCACACTAATTGGTCTATCATGTACCGTATGTGTGCGCCAGTATTTGCGCTTTCCATCAGTGGCAGAGCTCACGTACGAGTATGGGGGACTGGACATTGTTATGGTGACACTGCATGACACCCTGAGGGACACATTACTTTTGTGTCTATTAACCTTCCACATTGAAATTCACAGGGCATACGTTGTCATTCACATTTGTCGGAGTACATGCGTATGACTTGTACATGTTTTCTCATTTGTCCTGATGTCTTTCTTCTCACCTGTCCACCTAGTATCACTAGTTCTGTACATGTATTTTGGACAGGTTACCTTCATACCCCTAACCTGTACACATTATGGGTAAATGCCCTGACGTTTGACCTTTGCCCTTGTTACATTTGTCATAGTGATGTGCCTTTCTGGTAAATTGCTGGCAAGGCATTACGAACTGTGCGGTTAGATAATAGTGACTGACATTTCCATTACATGATTAGTAACACTCATAACATCCATATTCATGGCTACGCCAGTATTCTCACAACGTTCTGACTTTGTCTGGGGTATATCTAATATAGTCCCTATTTGTATTTCATGTACTATGCCTTAGTGCAGCTGTGTTATTCTGACAGTTTGCCAGTTATGGGTACCATCTTGGTCATACGCATGTCCATCCATGATAATCGCCTACATGACACTGATATAGGGCCCTACATATTGCCAAAATGGTTTACACAATATCCAGTGGATGGTTTGCCCCATTATTGAGAATATAGGCGTGTGCTATACCCACATCACTCCCACGGGGCGGGCCTACGAAATCTCTGCCAAGCAACACCTAGGCCCATTTCTGCATACCCATGATTCCCATACCTGACAACCCTCTACAGTACCCATTACACATATTTAATGTGTGTGGTACTGAAGTGTGGAGACACTTATATGCACTCCCCACTCTCTGGATATCAGTTCGTACGTCATACATTCTATCGACACATGTGTCATCACCCTTGCACCTGATACTGTTGCATGTATAGCTATATCATATTTGCTGAGGTCACTTATTTTGCGTCAATGTCGGTTGACACTACGTATGGATCAATTTTTGGATTCCTGAAATGGACACCTATCTGCATGTTTAAAGTGTAGAACTTGCTGGACTGTCACTTTCTGGCCAATGGTTTGGAATGCAGCGGTTTATTCACCTTTCGTGCATGTCTGTTTGTCTACCCATATTAGCTATAACATGGCCTATTTATGTACATATGTCATATCTATGGGACATAAGTCTGTTGTGTATACATATATACATGTACAATCCTCATTTCATAACTTGCTTTGGTTTACGTCTGTGGATTATGTGTATACACATATATCTATATCCATACCATACCTTTCCACTGTACAGATTGTCGCAGAGTGTACAGCTGGTTGCCTCTTTATCTTCGGTGTGTTTTACATAAACCTGTGTCTATCTGGCAATGTAGTGGCATTTCATTTGAGACTTACGGTGGGGAATTCTGGCAAGCAGTTCAGGTTACAACTGCATACCCTTCAGAGAATCCATGCTACTGACACACCCGTTATTCTATCCACTTTCTATGTTTGTTCTGGCACATATCTGGGGTTTGTCCCTATTTGTACCGGTAGTTTGCATGCCTTTGTCCGGTTTCATACTTTACGGGGTTAACAGGTTTGAGCCATGTATAACTAACGTGGGGGAAACAGCATTCATTTACTATGCTGTGAGCGGATCACACACGCACAGGCGCACTTGCATTTCCTTATTGTGGGTTATGCGCAGGCGCGCATGCATATACTTATTGTGGGTTACATATGTTTACTAAGTCTTTGTGCTTACGTGGGCTTTATTACTTGTGACAGTACCAGTATATTATCTGTAATCCGGTTAACGGACGTATGCGAAACACACGTTCACCTTTACATATTTAACTGTCTGTACAGCACAGACGCATTCATTACACTTTCACATTATATGTGCTGTAGTCGTAGTTCAACCGGGACTGCATTCACGTTGGCCGGATGCTGTAACCACTATACGTTTGGTGTTCTGGCTCAGTTGTATGCATACCCATAGTACATAGCTACATTAACATATGCCTCACCGCTTCACTTACGTCACAGGCATCCATTCTCCTGCTGGGAAAAATGCGGTACTACATGTTACACATTCCCTATTCCCTACTGCTCTGGACCCAAGCTGCATATTTAATCACTGCAGGGATATTCAGAACCCAAAGGCTTATAGTCCTGACACATATAGGTCTTTAATTGTCAGGGTGTTCATGTGGTGATCTGGGTTTAGGCTTGTCCGGCTGGTGAACGGAACTGCCCTGACCATGTTCAAATGTCTGACAAAGCACATGGACAGGTTTTGTCCATTTTAAACATTTAATCTGTGTTTACAGACACAGGTGTTTGGGCACCTGTCAGCAGCTTATGATGTTGGCAATACATAATGTGGGTGGGGGTGGTTACAATACATAATCCACAGTGAGTGGTGTTCCCATTCACATTTGACTATTTCCTGTATTCATTCTTACGAGGGTTATTATTTTGCACATGACTTAACTATGAATTAACTACAGGTATGCAGTAGTACAGTCAACATATGTGACGGTTTGTTACAGTATAAATGTACGGACCTCTGTAATACTGGGGTCTACCCCACATCCTTCACAACATTTCATGCTTATGTACATACTATTATTCTGTGAACTTTCGAAGTTTGTGAGAGCAGTAATTACATCTGTCCCTATTTGTCCACCCATCCTTTTAGGCTTTGTCCAGATTTTGTTGCTGTAATAGGTTGAGAGGTGGTGTCGGTATGTGATTGAGTTGACTATATACTGTCGATAATTCAGTGGGGAGTAGGGTTACCACTTGTTCCTCTTTGCGAGGGGAGGTCCCACTTTGGACAGTTGTGTCCTGCGATGACACCTATGACATGGCAAATGTCCTGTGAATTTAAGACAATAATATATTTCTTATTTTCTTTACTAGTTGCATGATACAGGTATTTTGTATCTGGTACACATAACTATTATTTGGGATAGCATAAGCTATTCAAATGCTATGGAATAAGCTTTTATCTTGGCATACAAGTGTAATTCTGTCCTTTGCACTGGCCGGGGGTATGTTTTATCTTGCAAATTCTCACATTTCTACAAGGGATGTCCCACCTTGGCCATCTGAACAGGTGGCAACCCTAGTGGGGTGACCTGCATGGTGGACAGCTGTTCCCTCCTGCGTAGTTATGTTTTGCATGTCTGTGTAGAAACTGAACAGTACCGTGACTACACATACATGTTTTGTCCAGATGTGTACAGTACTGGACACCGTGGTGTGTAAACAACTCTGAGGTTTCAACAGGTTACTTATCCCACGCGGGATGTACACACATTTTGCCGAAACATGAACGCGCGGGCATTTGGATTTACGTAACTGTGATGGGATGTTTACAAACGTGGGATACATATTTGCAATCCTGACACTGCCTAGGATGATACTTCCTACTACATATGGGGAATACTCGCTATGTGTAGGTGTACGGCTGCGCAAGGCTGGTAGCTGGATTTGGTGGACATTCGGACATGGGTGCGGGTTATGTGCTATACAGGGTTGTTGCGTATTGCATTTGCATGCATGGGTTCTGCTTTTGGATATCCCGGTTCCGCATATAGCATCCTATGTGTATGTGACGGTTACGTTCCTGTTCATGTATATAGCACATTTTAATATACATATGTTTGTGTGTGTTTGGTATACAATTTGGACTGTCAGGTTTCTTTATGGTCGTTATATAGCCACAACTGCCCAGCTGTGTACTATCACTACCACTGTGGGACTGCTGGTGACCATGCCCATGGGGTTAGACATGTGTATTGGCGGCCCGATGACATGATGCGCTTCACTTCCACTGGGTATAACTTCTGACAGTGCAGTACATTACGGACACATGATTTTAAATATCATTTGTTCCATGGACGGAAACTCATATTGTGTTGCGTGCATTTCTGTTTGGTTGTCCATTTTGTGTGGCCGGGAACTGTCTTGCATGCTTTGCATACATTTCATTATCCACGGACACTGATAGGTGCGATTACTATTGCAGGCAGGCTATAATATTCAGCAGTTTAGGTTGCTCATCGCCAGCCGACATTGACACGCCTCCGGGCGCAGCTTAGTAACGCCCCATGCACTCGCGCACGTGTCCTATGCACGTGGATGTGGTGGCGGCGCACCTTCATTAATATGCATATGGTGCTACTACACCATTTATACGCTGCACAGCCGGCGCAGGCCTTACACCGGCCTTGCGCCGAGCTTCATGAATCCGGGGGATAGTAAAACACATTTTGAAACTGTCATTTGCCTACAGGACAAAGGATAAGAGCCAATGGTATTCTCCAAGTGGGTAATTCCACACTGCAAAACATTACAGGGGTCAACAAGGTATAATGGAAATAAAGGGTGGAATTCTTTGTTATCTACCCCTGAAACAAAGATCACAAATATTTTATAGATATTTTGAATGGAGAATGTGTTCATATGTGTTAGCATTATAAAACATTCAGCTTGCAATAAATACAAGGTTCATATTTGGGCCATCTGTGGTGTGCATCTTTTATCACTTCTTGTCAACACTCCCTTGCTGCTGTTTTACTTATATATTCGTTTATTCTTTCATTCATTTACTTAGCAATATGAACTTCATTGAACAAAACCAAAAAGAAAATAAATGTGTTATATAAACCATTATACAATCAGCATGCAATTCTATAGCATTGTAGAATTTTTTCCATGTTTAGATACCAAGCATTCTAAATGTCCACAATTACCAAAGCAGATGGTATTCATTTATTTACACATCTCTCTTATTTTGACGGTATACAATCTCAGTGCGTTGAGTCCTTCTCCAGTCTCCACTGAAGACAAAGGTTAGGGATAGAAGCTGTTAACTACATGACATGGATTTGTTCAATAGGCACTGGAAGCATTTCAAGCCTGGTCACACCTATTAAACAATTATAAGGAATGCCTGAACTGCGATCTGAGTTTGTATGATTACATTTACAGTAAGCTGACAACATTTTTATTGTTTCATGAGCCACATTGGTGCAGAACATAATTTCAAATTACAATCTGATGCAGTCTGCAACAGAAATTGCTGTGGTGCTGTCTTTGTGCATGGCTAAGTAAAATGAGGAGGTAAGTGCCAAGTTACAATGGGAGATGTATACTGACCATGGTTCTGCATAATAGTGATGGACTACTGTCTTGAGCCTTCTTCTACAGCTGAGTGTAATCAGTGGTTAGTGTCACAATCTGTGCCCAATTTACTATAATCAGATGAAAATGCTGTCTTTGTCCTGGGCAATAATTTCCAGATGCTCTGACACAGTGGAAGGCTTACTTGCTTGTTTGATGACCAGTTAAATAGAGAGATCTGAATGATCTTTCACAGTTATGATCCTTTCCCAAATGCAAAAACATTAAATACATTGCATTTAGAAATCATTAAACAATAGCCAGTGTTAGCAAGCCCTGCATTTATTTGTAAATCCTGCTCAAATAACTGCAAATATTTGGGCAGTGATTGAGCTGGAGGAGTTCTATGCATGTTTCTCCCTTTCTTCTCCTTTGTGAGTCTGTGGAGATACCATGTGTGTAATTCATGTAGTCTCCACAGACTCATTATATGTATGTAGTATATGGAGCTCTGAGATTATGCCCAATATAAAGAGAAAGATAAACTTGTTAAACTACTCCTTATTGTGAGACCCTCTGATAACACTGCTTAACAATTGTAAAAATACCCGCAAGCACTGTTACAAGTGGGTGTCAGGCTAGATACTAACAGCAAACAGCAGCACAAGGTACAACAATTTTGTGTTCACCTCCTGTCCATGCCTCTCAACTGTTTCTGAGTTTGTCTCATATTTTGTTCTGTACCTCATATATATTTTTTTTATTTTCTGGTAAATCATGGTAGATTACAGACAATAATGCCAGACAGTAAGAGTTTTATACTTCTGATTGTTCAGAAAATTCATATTGATGCAAAACCTGATTTCTATTAACTTCTTAAGTAAATAAGACAAACATTTAAAAACTATACATGATTTTGAGCCTTTACCCTCTCATTTTTCTGGATTTGTCCTTAAGTCCTAAGCAAACAAGCAGTGAGGCGTGCTGCTATCTCTTTGACAGAGCTAAGTGATTTACTGACTTTCAAATGTTGTAAAACATTGCACAGTCCTGCACTTTTTTTTCTGGAACTGGTAGTAGATAGAGCAGTTAAAGCTCCATGCATTACATAGAGTTATGATCGGGTCTCCAGTCATAACCGTTACTACCTGTTTTCAAAATGGATGCCAAGATTCATCTCTTCAGCTTCTCTCTCAAGGAGAATTCCTTGGCACCCATGTCTTCAACACATAATAAGCTGGTTTCAATCAGTAACCCAGTCCTAATCCTCTTTATAGAGCATGCCAGTTCACTCTGTGTAGTGAACAGCTTGATTCTGGGATTCAGCTATGTAAACACTTCTGCATAAGCCTTACTTCAACTTGCATAATGTTTACAAAAAAACTAGGCTGTAAACCTGGAGCACCATTGTAATGCAATTATCTTTACAATTAAATATGACTTGCTGTAGCACTTTCAAAATATGGTAAATGGAAGTATTGCTGGACAGATGCAGGTTCTATAAACTGTATTGTGTGAAATTACACACCTAGGTGTTCACCCTGAGAGTAACAGCACTGCATTCAGGAGCTGAGAGTAAACTGCAAGCATAAACATTGTAGATACTGCAAAGACATAAAAACAGGCAAAGTATTATCCAATGCCCAGACCAGATTTAACGCAAAAGGAATGCGGTTACCATGCATGTAGTATTCAACATTATTAATACAGATATTATTAAGACCAACAGTAAAATGAAATCAGTTTTACAGTATGTGCAGAGGACTAAACTTCTGACTTGTTACACAGTTTGAATCATTCCATCTTCTTTGCTTACTGTGTGACTTTGAGCAAGTCGCTTAACTTGCTTTGGGGCAATTGGGAATTCGGGCATTGTGCCTTAATGGTCTCCTGGACTGCATGCCAAGTAACACTATGAATATAAATGGCTTGTAACTTGTACAAACAAGTGAGAGAATATAGACATTAAAAAGCAAATACATTTGCAAGTATGTATCAGGGAAAGTATGATCTCTTTCATTCAGCCAAATGAAATCCATGGCATGTTTATGATTTTGAAATGTGGAACTTATGCACTCAAAAAATAAAGCTTAATTTTGGTGATTTCTTGAAATTTCTCTCTTGGTAGCAAAAAATAAAATGAAATAAAACACATTTTTGGAATGCAATGATAAATATTAGCAGCTTAATCTAGAATAATTTTAAAGTAGTAAGAGGTTATATGAATTAAAACAGTCAGGAAATGACAGTCATTAATTCATAATAATGTATAAATGTTAGGGTTACTAAAATAGCTGTTGTATAGCTGCTAGCATTGTTGCCTCACAGCAAGAGGTTCTCCCTTTCGAATCTCGGCTGGAGCACCTTCTGTGTGGAGTCTGCATGTCCTCCCCATGGTTGAGTGATGTCTAAAGACGTGCAGGTAGGTGTGTGCCTGAATAGGTGTGCCTTCTTTGAAGGTTGGGCGTTGGGTTGGCAACTCGGCACCGTAAAAATCCACTGCCAATCATTAGCAGACCGGAGTTCCGTTGTGGCAACCCCTAACTGGGAAAAGCCGAAAGAAGGCTGAATAGCTGGTAAAATAATTGATAATTGAAGCACAGTTCATAGAAATGGAATTGAGTGAAATCACATGTACAAAGCACAAACTTCATCAAATAGCCCAATTTTTGGTAGGAAAAAAAATACATATATATATATATATATATATATATATATATATATATATATATATATGTGTGTGTGTGTGTGTGTGTGTGTGTCACTCCAGAAAAAAGCATACCTTATCCTACAGTACAGACACCATGGTGTTAAAATACTTTGAAAAAAGGCTATGCTCCTATATTTCTACTGAGATGACACTTTTGTTTGAAGAAAAGTCAAAGTAAACTTTATTGTCGATCAGATATACACAGCAGTGCAAGCTGAATGAAATTACATTGCTTTGGTCCCTGTGCAAGATATAACGATGATCACATAGTTTGAATGGCAGTAAGACTAATGTACATACAGTAATAATTAAAGTATTAACAATACAATAAATTACCACAATTGGAGAGGAAGGCATTAGACAATATTATACATATAGGGATTGCAAGACTATGACTTCACATTGTCAATTCTTAGAATATTCCACTTCATCAGTTATAGTATGATATATTGTGATGTTCATATTGCACATGTATGGAGTGGTGACTCACTCCTGACTATTGCACATTCAGGAAGTTATACCTTAAAAATCAGGCTAACTGTACCAGTTATTGAAGCAATTTGCTAGAGTGATTACTATACCTGATACTTCATAGCAAGTGGCATATTGATCTAATTATTCACTGTCATGCATGGCATTCAAGTTCAGCAGCCTTACGGATAGAGAGAGAAGAAGAAGCTCCTGCTCAGTCTACATGTTTTGCAGTGTAAGCTGTGATACCACCTGCCTGAGGAAAGGTGGAAGTAAATGTCATGGGCAAGGTGAGTGGGATCGTTGATTATCTTCCTAGCCCTTCCCACATACCGAGTCTCGTGCAGATCTTCCATGGATGTGAATAAGGAACCAAAATTTGCCCAACATTTCCTAGAATTTATAAACTCAAACGCCCAGGTTCAACTGGTCAACACTCCCACCAGAGGTGACAACATATTGGATCTGGTCATCACCAGCATGGGCGACCGGTGTTCCACACCAGAGGTCAACCCCTCGCTGGTTAGATCTGGCCATAAACAAATCACTTTGGATATCCACATTCCACCCCCACCCCCGGACAAGAAAACCACTGTGAAAAACTTTTCAAAAACAAACTTCATGTTACTTAAGACTGAGGTGGAAAGTTTCAAAGCCCCATGTTAAAAGACAATGCTGTCCAAGCTGCAAAATCCTTTACTAATGCATTCTATGGGCACCTACACGAATGCATGGATCATGCCATCCCAAGCAAAACCAAGACTCACTCCTCCAAGAAAAGGAAACCAGTCTGGTGGACTCTGGCCATAAACAAGCTATACAATAGAAAGAGGAAACTAGTACAGAAAAGAGTAAAATCCCAAGAAGGGAAGACATCCCTGATCAGTATCAGCAAGAAACTATGATCCCTCATAAAATCATCAGGCAAGCTTTGAAAGAAAAATTGCCAAGGACTCCAAAGATAACCACAAGGCATTCTTTAGCTATGTCAAGAATCTAAATGGAAATGCTCAGATCTGCTTGGAGTTAGTGCAGAATGGCACAAAATACACTGAACCGACCGATATCTCCAACATCCTGGCAGACAGGTTCAGTGCAAACTTCAGCCCCCTCTCACCCCCAAAAGGGCCCATAACCATACCAGAAGAATGTAGAGTCCCTGAAATCACAGACACTCAGGTTAAAACAGCCCTCTCCAAAGCCAAAAACACAGCATCAATGGGACCGGACGGTGTCCCAGGCTGTGTCCTACACGAGCTCAAAGATGAACTAATCCCTCACCTAAACACACTGTTCAAACTCAGCCTCTCCACAGGCTACGTACCCATAGAGTGGTGCACAGCAATGGTTATTCCACTCGACAAAGGTGGAGCCACAACAGACCCCAGGAAGTATCACCCAATAACCCTGACTAGCTTGGTCTGCAAGGCTATGGAGCACATCATCATGGAACTCATTAAGAGAGACATTGGGAACCTCCAAACACTGGACCCTACCCAGTTTGGCTTTGTTAAGGGCAGATCATGCCTCCTAAACCTGGTGGACTTCTTTGAGACAGTTACCAAGGCTATAGACGAGGGAAAGATGGTACACACGGCCTACCTAGACCTCGCTAAGGCCTTCGACACCATTCCCCATTCTGGTATTATAGACAAGCTCACCAGCCTGAACATAAGCCCCTACGTCACAAGATGGGTTGTCACCTGGCTCATGGACAGAACCCACATGGTGAGAGTTGCAGGAGCTAGGTCCGACTCTAAACTGGTTACAAGTGGCGTTCCCTAGGGCTCAGTCCTAGGACCCCTCCTGTTCGGCATATACTTCTCAGAGGTACAGACAAGTACAGGAGGACTATGGCTGACCAAGTTCACAGACGACTGCAAACTAGGGGCTATAATTGACTCTCCGGCTGACACAGACATCCTCCAAAAGTATCTCACTGAGACGGATACCTGGTGTCAAAATCATGGCCTCAAGCTAAATGCCAAAAAGTGCATAGTCATCCCCTTTGGAAAAAACAAAGTACCCACAAACTACCACATAGGTGGTAGTCCACTAAATACAGAAGATGTAATAAGGGATCTTGGGACCCAAGTAGATGGTAATCTCACCTTTGATAATCACATTGCTAAAGTGGTTAGAAAATCCTTCTATGTGGCCCACCTAATCACAAAAGGGTTCACATCCAGATCAAAAGAGGTCATTGTGCCCCTCTACTCATCACTCATCAGACCCATCATAGACTACAACGTCCCATTTGGGATGTACCTTACAAGACACCTGCAACAGCTGGAAAGACCACAGAAGTACCTCACCAAGAGGATCACTGGCCTCAAACAGATGCCCTATGCAGCTCGACTGAAGAAACTCCAGCTGTACTCGGTTGCATACCGCCTACTCAGAGGTGATCTCTGCCTGACGTACAAGGCCATGTCAAACCCAGAATTGATGAACATGCTCCACCTAAAGAAAACCTTATCCCCTCGAGCCACAAGCTCTAGGGATCTAAACCTCACCACAACAATAAATAGGGCGGGCTGGAGGGATAGATTCCTGTCCCAGAGACTTCCCATGCTTTGGAACAAGATCCCAATCTACATCAGGCAGAGCTCCTCGCTAATACTCTTCAAAAGAAACCTTGACGAGTGAATAGGAAACAGAAAGTTTACCTTGGGGATCACTTCAGTGGCTCTGCTGGAGAGAGGCACAGGGAACTAATCTAAGGGGGCGGCGAAAGCCAACACATTTTGGCTAGGCTTATAAATGCCTTCGGGCAGATAACCTAGTACCTACCTATGAACCTATGAGCCTATGACTTTTTCCACTGTCCTCACTACCCTCCAGAGAGCCTTGTGGTCAGATGCTTTGCAGTTACCATACCAAACTATGATGTTATTTGAAGAAGCTGGAATTCTGACCAAACTGTGTAATTCCCAGCTTTTGTTTAACAATGAGACCAAAGTTTGCACTCTATAAACATACATAATTAACTTATAAACTGAACAAATATGTCAATGTTAAGCTCACTCTTGTTCTAAAGCATCTTATCATTTTGATGTTCTCAAGCAATTAGCCTTCAGTTTGTGGCTTAGGTCATGGAGACGTATATTTATTTTTATATGTCTTACTTAGATGTCCTATGGCGCATGAGCTTTTATTTACTAAGGCGTAGGAAGGTGATTCCAACTAATGACCACAATTAGAGGGAGAAGGATGGTCACCTCTCTTCTGGCTATGGAGACTCAACAGCTGCCTCTAGTAGTAGTTAAGCTGTCGTGGCTCAGTATGTTGTAGTTTGCCAGATAATCTAGTCCAATGACTGTGGTTCAATATCCCTTGAATTTGTTCTTACTAAGTGGCATTGGTCTCCTCACCACCAAAGTTTGGCCTCAGAGCATGCTGTCACAGCCTTTAAATATATGCAATTTGTAGATTTTTCAGTGTTGGAAGAAATGTCATCATAACAGCTGTTAGGAGTTAGTGCTGGCTTCATGATGCAGAGGGATAAAGCCCTGCCTATTATGACCCCAGTCTGATTAATGAATTGGGCACCTGATGAGCTGACAACAGAGGCTGGATATGAGGAGCCAATGCTGGATCACCTATCCTGGTGGAGGGAGGCAGCTCACCCCACTACAATGTTCATACCTACTCCAGGCAAAGATGCACAACATGAAGTGTATGGGGTGAGGACATGTGCTTCGCTCTGCCAAGCTGCATCTGCATGGTAGCCTTTGGGGAACAAGTGCAGAAATGTATGTATTCTGTTCTTATGGCAGCAGAGATCCAACCAGCTGTATAGGAACATGCAATCAATAAGAAAAGGCTCCAACAATGCATTGTACTGCACCTAAATCAGCTCTTTGAACAGAATATTATTGATAGATACTCAATGCACAGATTGAATAAAATACACAATAGCTCACAGCCTGGGGGAAAGGAACCCATCCTCCTCTAAACAAAAGTACTCCTATCAATGGGTATACTGCTGTCTGGAATATTTCAACGTCATGTGGATGATATGGTAGGCATGCCCCCAGAGTGCTGCTTCCCATATCTTACAAAAATTCCTTATCATGTCATATAGCTGAGTTAGGAGACCATAAAAGATTCCCATTAACCTTGGCTAAATGCTATGTGATCATGGAAGTCTTTTACTGGATATGTGATCATTCCCACAGTTCTTGGTACCCACGTGTCCATGTGACTATCAAGGCATCAAATAAGGGATTTTGCTCAATATATTGCTAGCTTATGTTCATAGGTTCATAGGTTCATAGGTAGGTACTAGGCTATCTGCCCAAGGGCCTATGTAAGCCTAGACAACAAGGTTCCCTGGCTTATGCCACCTAAGAAAGTTATTTTCCTGTGCCACTGTCGAGCAGAGACACAAAAGTGATCCCCAGGATGTATTTCCTGTTTCCCATCCACTCATCAAGATTTGTCTTGAAGAGTGCTAATGAAGAACTTTGCTTGACATAGATGGGTAGCCTGTTCCAGAGTATGGGAAGTCTCTGGGACAGGAATCTATCCCTCCAGCATGTCCTGTTTATTGTGGTGACAAGGTTTAGGTCCCTAGAGCCTGTAGCTTGGAGAGATTGGGATTACTTTAGGTGTAGTATGTCCAACAGCTCTGGGTTTGACATAGCTTTATATGTTAGGCAGAGATCACCTCGGAGTAGGTGATATGCTACATTGTAAAGCTGGAGTTTTTTGAGACGGTCAGTGTAGGGCATTTGTTTGAGGCCAGTAATCCTCATTGTGAGGTACTTCTGTGGCCTTTCCAGCTGCTGCAGATGTCTTGTGAGGTACATTCCAAAAGGGGTGTTGTACTCTATAATGGGTCTAATGAGTGTCGAGTAGAGGGGAACAATGACCTCTTTTTCCCTGGATGAGAACCCTTTTATGATGAAGTGTGCAACATAGAAGGACTTCCTGACTACTGTGGCGATGTGACTATCAAAGGAGAGACTACTGTCCACCTGGGTCCCAAGGTCTCTTATCACACATTTGGTGTTAAGTAGATTGCTGCCTATGTGATAGTTCATGGGTACAGAGTTTTTACCAAAGGGGATGACACTGCACTTTTTGGGATTGAGCTTGAGGCCATGGCTCTGACACCCGGCATCTGTCTCAGCGAGGACCTTCTATAGGATGTCCACATCATTTGTGGACTTGACTATGGCTCCTAGTTTGCAGTCATCTGCAAACTTCATTAGCCAGAGGCCTTCTGTGTTAGCTTGTACTTCAGAGAAGTAGATACCAAACAGGAGAGGTCCCAGGACTGAACCCTGTGGTACTCCACTTGTCACTGGTTTGAGGTCAGATTTGGAGTCTGACACTTTTACAGTGTGAGTTCTGTCAGTGAGCCAGATGGCAACCCATCTTGTGATATAAGGATTTATACCTAGTTTAGTGAGTTTAGCTATAATTCCAGAATGGGGGATGGTGTCGAAAGCCTGGGCGAGGTCAAGATAGGCTGTGTGAACCACCTTAACCTCATTTATGGCTTTGGTGACTACCTCAAAGAAGTCGATCAGGTTCAGGAGGCATGATCTGCCTTTCACAAACCTGAACTGGGTGGGATCCAGAGTTTGGAGGTTACCAATGTCTTTGTTTATGAGTTCCATGATGATATGTTCCATGGCCTTGCAGACCAGGCTCGTCAGGCTAATAGGGCGATAGTTCCTGGGATCAGTGGTGGCTCCCTCTTTGTGGAGTGGGATAACTGTTGCTGTGTGCTATTCAGTGGGCACAAAATCTGATGCGAGGCTATTATTGAACATGGTGCTTAAGTGGGGAGCCAGTTCATTCTGAAGTTCATGTAAAACGCAGCCTGGGATGTTGTCTGGTCACATGGACGCTGTGTTTTTGGCTTTAGAGAGTGCAGCTTTTACCTGCATAGTTCTGATTACATGGACTCTGCATTCTTCCTGTATAGATATGGGCCCTTTAGGGGGTGAGGGGGGGTTAAGTTAGCACTGAACCTATCTGCCAGGATGTTGGCAATATCAGTTGGTTCTGTAATTTTCGTGCTGTTGTGCTGTAACTCAGAGCAGATCTGGGTGTTGTCATAGAGATTCTTGACATAGCTATAGAATGCTTTGTGGTTGTCCTTAGAATTAGTGGCGATTTTGTTTTCGTAGCTAGCTTTGGAGGATCTTATTTGGGATCTCAGCTTCTTACTGAGGCTGACCAGGGAGCTCCTCCACTCATGGGATTTTACTCTCTTTTGCAACAGTTTCTTCCTTCTGTTGTACAGTTTGTTTATGGGAAGGGACCACCAGATTGGCTTCCTTTTTTTGGATGATAGCACCTTGGTTCTGTTTGGGATAGCATGATCAATGCACTCATGTAAGTGCTTATAGAGTGCATTTGTGTAGGATTCAGCAGTTGTAACTGTATTGTCCATCTGCATGAGTGTCATGAAGTTCACCACTTCTGTCTTAAGAAGTATGAAGTTGGCTTTGGATAAATGTTTTACCATGGCTTCCTTAATGGGGGTTTGGGGCGGGATGTGGATATCAAGGGTGATTAGCTTATGGTCAGATCGGACCAACAAAGAGTTGACTTCAGGTGTGGAACACCAGTCACTCATGATGGTAATGACTAGGTCTAGGATATTGTTACCCCTGGTGGGAGTGTGGATAAGTTGATCCAGGGCATTGGAGTTTATGAATTCCATAAAGTGTTGAGCTAAGGAGTTGGTACATGAGTAGTTTTCCCAGTTAATGGTGGGGTAGTTGAAGTCACCCATTATTAGGGTGTTTAGTTGAACCCTTATATTTTCCAGTACATCAAAAAAAAAGGAGTGGGAATCCTGGGGCATGGTGGGGATCTGTAGCAAGCTGCAATTTGGATTGCAGTTTTGCCCAGAGTTAGTTGCACTTGGTTAACCTTGGATGCATTATGCTGAGCAACTAGCCTGGAGGTGTGGATATCCTTAATGAATATGGACACACCTCCACCTTTGGTGTTTTAGTCCACGTTACATGGCTGAAAAGTGTGGTATGAGTTATAGCCTGGCAGTGCAGGGGTGCTATCTGGAGCCTTGAACCAGGTCTCAGTCACTGCACAGATATCAATGTTCTCCATTTTAAGGAGTGCCTCGACTGAGTGCATTTTGAGATTTAGACTTCTAGCATTGAGTAGCATTACCCTCAGTTTTTACTTGCCTGTTCCTGTTACGGTGGTGAATTTGTCATTTCAACCTTGCCTAAAAGAGGCACTATTGGGGCGGCAAGAGCCTTAGCCAGTATCCCTATTCCCAGGGGCGACAGGTGCAGGCCATTTGTGGCAAAGCATCGTGGTCTGTCGACCATGTCATCCCAAGCAGACAGATACTGGATCCCCTTAGAATGACACCAGAAGCTTAGCCAATTGTTGAAGTCAATTATTTTGTCCTTGTACTGCGGTATAATTCTGAGCGATGGCAGAATGCTACTCAGGGCTCGGGTCATACCTGCCTGGGCTACAAGATCAGAGAGCTCTTCCATGTCTCTTTTCATATAGTCCAGGGAGGTACGTCTCAGGTCATTCACACCAACATGGACAATGACAGAGTCATATTTGTACTTGTTGTGGAGTGACCTGAGTGCATGGGTTATGTGGCGGATCCTGGCACCCGACAGGCAGCTGACAGTAACCTTCTCCTTGTTTAGCCTGGTGAGTGGGACATCAGTGTGCCTGACTATAGAGTCACCTATGACTAGTGTGTTGGGTACATTGTTTTGCCTCATTGGCCGTGGTTGGGTGCCACACTGAGTCTGTGGGCTATGTGTCATTTGGGTTGAGTTGGGGGATGGAGGTTGCTTGTGTTTCTGCTTTGGAGGTCTCTGTTGCTTAGACAGATTATTATTGAGAGCCTCCGCTATTGTTTTTGTGTTACTATGTGTGGATTTTGGTGGTGAAGATTTAGTGAGACTATGTGATGAGTATGGTGTGGTGCAAATGTTTACCTTCTCCTCTTGACTGTCAAGTTCAGTCTTGGTTGGAGAGAGCTTTACCTCCAGTTTGGCTAGATAAGTGCATCTCTCGCAAGTTGTAGTGTTGGGTGGTAGGAGGAGAGGGTTGTCTGTGTACATGAGGCAATTTCTACATTGCCTCAAGATGCCTAGATTCATCAGATAGACAGGAGAGAACACTGGGAGCTGACCCTTGGACATGCCTGAATAAAAAACTATTTTCCTCTAGATAAGGGAGGAAAGTGAGTACAAGAGCTGTTTTTCTCTAAGCAAGTGAGAAAAGTAAGTAGCAAAACTGTTTTCCTCTAGGTAATGAGGAAGGTTGAGTGCTGTAGTAATTAGTAGCTTATTTAGTGCTTACAAGTTCTGAACAAGTGCTGAGCACGAATAAGCAAATTTAAGAGCTAAAACTAAGAATATGTATCTGCACTAGATGAGTTACAGGACAGAAACAAGTGCAAATGCAGGCTTTCAAATCAGAAAGTTGAGAGAGATGGAAAAGATTGCCCAAACAGCCAATAACTACAATTTCTGGGCCAGAACCACTCCTTATGTGGTAGACAGGTTACCCAGTGCTTACCACTCCCACTGATAAGCTAGAAGGCTTCCTTCCAACACAGAAAGGCTTGGGGGGCTCAGAAGCTTACATACAGTCCTGGATACAGCAAATCTGTATCTGGAACACTAGTTACAGGAAAGGTAGGAAACATGCTTACAGTATTTTTTTTTTACAGAAAAGTAGCTAAAACAGCAGTAAAAACAATTCACATGCAGTGCAAGCTAGCACACTTGAGTATGTAGCAATATTAGACCAAACACAGTTTAAAAAATGCAATTAAATTAAAAAGGACTAAAAGTAAGTGCAGAAGGAGTTTATTAGGTAGACTGTGGTAAAAAGATGGGACTGGGGGGAGTGTCCCAGATCAAATCTACAGTGGGGCAGGCAACTTCAAAAGCCATCAAATTTAAACTACAAGCCAAAAATAGGAAGGGTGGGTGGGACAAAACAGTTTCAGCAGACATCTGAAAAACTATAAGCAACAATTAACAGTACAAACTCTAAAACCAAAAAAATATACTCAGCTCTGTATATTTCCAGATAGATTGAAAAGCAGTCTCTCAGAACACAGGTGCTACTCTTCTGGGATAATAACATGTCATTCATCACGATATCCTGGTAGTGTGCATGATGTATACATCTAGTGGATATTGTGAGCTACAGAAGTATTTTTAAATGTCTTTAGTCCATCTGGATACCTAATGGGTGGGTATATAGTGAGCAAAAGGAAAAAAAACAAGAAGCCATCAACCTAACAATGCAGACAATGGCACTGAATAATAAAAATGTCTGCATTATTACAGGTGATGTGGTTACAGTCTACAAGCATAGATAATGACTCCATCTGGAATTCACAGACAGAAGCTGAAGAGTCCTTTAATGATGTGCACAGACAGACATGACAAGTAATAAAGTGCAAATCCAACTTAATGAAATCCTGATTTAGATGCTCAAATGCATTTGGGTGTGGCTTCTAATGCTCATCCAAGAAGGTCACCATATGTGCCATGTTGCACAGCATGAACACAATCTAGCATGGCGGCCACCCCAGTCTGTGACGTAGGAGCACTGTCACCACAATCATAGGCACAAGAGCCAGAACAACAATAAAAAGAAGTGAGTAAGATGCTGAGGAGGAACTTGAGAAGCATATAGGAAGTCAGCCAACTCAGTATGCATAGAAGCAGCAACATGATGACAAATGGAAGAAAAATATCCACCATGACATGCCAGCTACATACACTTTCCAAGGAGTAGCATACTGTCTATATCTGTGTGTTGATTTGACAAGATTGCTATAGGTAAGCTGACCAGTACATGTCCTGCTTCCTGCAACAAGAACTCTGGGAAACTGAATGATCCTACAGAAGCTGCATCAACCTAGCCATTTAACCACACAGTATTGGTTACATGTGGCACACCAACCATCACCTGCCCAGACAACAGAGGTTACAACAAATACAGACTTTGGGACATCCCATTGATTTTAAAAGTTTGGCAGGGTTAGCACAGAACTTATACCACCATTAATTCATGAAACAGTATGGTGAGTGGCCTTGCCAAGGGATGTAAAGGGCTAGATGTAATCATATATGCAGCAGCATCTGAGTCCAAGTAAGCCTCTTATGAGACACCATGATGATGATGATCCCACAAATCCATGAAAAGATTGAGTTGAACAATGTTTGCCTATGGCATATCAGAAATAGAATGAGCCAAAGATGTCCTCAAAGCCATGTCCAAAGTAAAAAACACGGCCTCTGTGGGACCAGATGACATCCTAGGTTGTCTTCTAAACAGACTAAAACATGAACTAGCATCACCACTAAGTACCCTTTTCAATCATAGCCTAACCACAGGCTTTGTTCCTGTGGAATGGAAAACAGCTACAAGCATTCCCCTCCAGAAAGGTAGCCTAGCAACAGACCCAGGGAATTACAGACCCATAAGTCTGACCAACCTCTTCTGTAAGGCCATAGAACATAGCAATATGGACCTCATAAATAAAGGCATAGGTGACCTCCAAACCCTGGATCCTACCCAATTTGGCTTTGTTAAGGTCGTTTCTGTTAAATCTGATGGATTTCTTTGAAAGTGTGACCAAGGCCATTGAGAGGGCAAACCTGTGAACATACCTCGACTTGGGAAAGGCTTTCAACACATTCCCACATTCAGGCTTACCCATACACTTAGCAATATGAATGTAAACCCCTTTGTTGCAAGATGGGTTGCTAACTGCCTGACAAACCAAACACACATTATCAAAGTGAAGTGGGTGACTCCACATCAATGAGCAGACCTGTTACCAGCTGTCTATATTAGTTTGCCGAAATGTTATTCTGGTGAACACCTATTCATTGACCCTTAATCAATGAAAATCGCATCAGCGATTCAGTGAATTTACTAATGGCAATGAAATAGTTGCCCAAAACACAATGGACCAATTTGTAGTTGACTCGAACCCACCCAAGTGTGGGGGCAGCACTCCACACACCCCTCCTAACTATATATATATATATATATATATATATATATATATATATATATATATATATATATAGTTCTGTAGTTGTTCATTATGCTTTGGGCAGCTATTTCATTGCCCTTGGTAAATTCAGTGAATTTTATTCATTACAGGTCAATGAATAGGTATTCGCCTGAATAACATTTCAACAACATTACCAGTCAGTGCTGAGCCCCCTACTGTTTGGTATATAGTTCTCAGAAGTTCAAGTCAAAACTAAAGGAATGTGGCTGACCATTTTGCAGACAACTGCAAACTAGGTGCAATCATTGAAACCCCAAATGATGTATGTATATTCCAGGATGGTCTCACACAGACCAAAGACTGATGTATTAGTCACAGTCTCAAACTGAATGCAAAGAAATGCATCATCATTCCCTTTGGCAAAAACAATGTCCCTTCACACAATCAAATCAATAGCAATGCCCTAAATACCCAAGAAGTGGTAAGGAGACAGGGATCACAGGCTGATCATGACCTTAACTTCACCACCACATGTCTACCATTGTAAGAAAAGCTTTCCATGTAACTCACTTGATTAGTAAAACCATCACCTCGAGAGCAAAAGACGTTATAACCCTCTATACTTGGCACTTATCTGGCCCATAATTAAGTATAATGCCCCATTCAGTATGTACCATACTAAGCACCTACAGCAATTACGTAGACCTCAGAAGTTTCTAACAAGGAAGATTAAAGGCCTCCAACATGTGCCTTACACGGACCAACTAAAATCCCTATCACTATACTCCGTATCATATAGACTTCTTCAGAGAGACTTATGCCTGGCCTACAGAGCAACCCAAGACCCAAACCTAATGAGCTTACTGCATATCTGTAAATCAAATGGGTCTGGGGCTACCATTTCCAGAGATTTAAGTATTGCTTGCAACTTTAATAGTTTATGCTGGAGGGACTGATTTGTCTCCCAGCAACTGTCTTGTCTTTGGAACAGGCTACCAATTCATGTGAAACAGAGCAACTATATGACACTTTCCAAGAGGAAACTGGATGAGTGGATGGGGCACTGTAACTTCTTACTGGGGATAGCACCCACAACCCTCCTGGACATGGGCAGTCATCACTAAATGCAATCTTGGGTATTGATTAGTAGCTCTAAGGTATTACATTGTGTTTAAATGGCTAGGCTTAAAATGACCTCTGGGTTGATAGCCTAGTAATCTACTATGATCATATGATCTCATGCTGAAGACTCAGTAGTACATGTCATAGTTTGTATAGCCTGTAGCATACCCAGCATCAATTCACGGTGCTACCACTTGGTGCCACCATCCATTGTGGTGCAAATATGCAGCACTTTGTGTAAGGCTGTCATACTGTTAGAATGAGCAGTGATGATCTGCCTTGACAAATGGTCACTGAATTGTACAAAAACATAAAAGTGAAAAAGCAGATCCTGCAGTCTATCCCTAGTATAATCACTATAACTGTGACCATCCAAGTAGAAACACAGTCTGACAGCAACTGCCTGCTCATCTTGGCCAGCTGATTCATATTGTGTGGTTTATTAACATCACCATATGGCTTCCGCAACATATAATCATTGAAGCCACTTACCAGAGAGCCCACAAGCACCCCTACACATTCCATCTCCACAGTGCTGTTCCAGCCATTTTGAAAGCACCTGATGACCACTAATAACAATGTCCTTGCATGACAATGACCATGGCTTGAATGTCCATTGCATCATCCATGATAGAATATATTGATCCAGCAGGTTGGGAACAGTAACCACAACACATGCTAATGTGCCTTCTTAATATCAGAAATTCTGAGACTTGAGACTCCTGTGGTGACATGCACAAAAATGTAGTTATCTGTGTGAAGATTCATCCAATTATTACAGCCTTCTATACACACATTGACGTATATGGCATAAACATGCAGCCTCATTTTCTAGCCTCTAGGCACCATGGAACCAATCCTGTCATGTCACTGGATCTACAATACATGTATTATTGTGGATCTGAACATTTATTTTATTTATTTTATTTATTTTACATTTGTTGACTGGGATAGTCCGACTGGATGCATGTCCATTTTCAGCGGAGGCCCGGGAAGAAAAGCTCCATGGGTAAGCAGATACAGCATTACATAATACCAGCATTACATATTACAAACAGACTATTTACAGAGTTAAACAAGTTCCACAGGTTACAGTTAATCCTGAGCACAAGTCAGGATTAAATTAAATTACACAGTAAACTGGTTAACAGATTTTTACACATTCTAGAGAGAGTTAGCCAGGTTTGATACATTGACATAGCCAGTTAAGTGACAAATGTTGTTTGAGTCTAGATTTAAATTGACCTAAGGTGGAAAGTAAGGTAATATCAGCTGGAAGAGAGTTCCAGGATCTACTTACAGAGTTTGCAAAGAGAGAATCACCGGCTGTGTTATTAATTTTGCTAGTCTGAATTAGTAGTTTGTTAGAAGATCGAAGCGGTCTAGGATTGTTATAGGGGGTGATAATATTTTTAAGTGCAGGAGTATTGTCCGGATTATAGAGGATTTTATAGGCCATAATCAGTTGGTTATACTGGATTAGGCTGGGTAGTTCAAGCCACCCAAGCTGATTTAGATTGATGCAATGATGTGTCCTAAAAGGCAGCCCAGTGGCAAACCTGGCAATGTGGTTGTAGCAAATTGAGAGCTTGTTAAGGACAGTCTTGTTTAAATTTGAGAGTAGAGGGGATGCATACAGAAGGGTTGAAAGAAAGTGAGAGCGAACTATGGCAATTTTAGCTGGAGGGGTTAGGAAGGCTTTTATTCTGTAAAGTGACCCTAGTTTTTTATTGATGATTTTGATAGTTTGGTTAACATGTAGATCAAATTTTAGATTATTGTCTATGATGACACCTAATAGTTTTGTAGATGGGTCAGAGGAGATTATTGTGCCATCGTTTGATTTTATGGTAAAGGTGAAAGCGGTAGACCTATGTGTTGGTGAAAATAACAGCATTTTAGTTTTTTGGGGATTTAGGATCAGACGATGTTCAGAAAGCCAGTTTTCTATTGTATTAAAGGTGGTCTAGGGAGCTGACCATAACTCTACTGGAGATATGGCTGAGCAAATCAGAGTAGAGTCATCAGCATATTGGATACAGCTGACTTTTGGGATGACAGTATAAAGGTCGTTAATGAAGATGGAGAACAGCAAGGGCCCTAGGATAGAGTCTTGTGGTACTCCAAGGGTGTTAGCTAGAAGGTTAGAGAGTTTGTTCTGCCAGAGGACAGCCTGCTGTCGACCATTCAGGTAGGATTGAAACCATTGGAGAGCTCCAGTATCTAGACAGAATGTTTTCAGGGTGTGGGTTAAAAGTTGGTGATCAACCATATCGAATGCCTTGGAAAGATCCAAAAAGAGGGCTGAGGATATATAATTATTGTTGCAATTATGGTTTATGGTGTTAGTAAAGGCTAGGAGGGCTGAAGTAGTGCTGTGATGAGGACGGAAGCCATGCTGAGTGTCTGCCATAAGGCGATTTTGGATTAGGTGGTGCATGAGTTGTCTATGAATACATTTTTCCATAATCTTTGCAAGTGGAGAAAGTATAGCTATTGGCCTATAATTGGAGAATTCAGTAGAGCTGCCTCCTTTGTGAAGTGGGATTACATAGGATATTTTCCAGATGGTGGGAATTTTAGCTTCTACTATGGTTCGATTGATTAGTATTGAGACGGGGTAAGCAATAGCATCAGCTGATTTTTGTAGGTACTCGGCAGGGAGTTGATCAGCAGAAAGTGTAGTGAGTTTTAATTTTTTGATCAAGGTACGGATAAGTGAATTGCCGACTGGTTGGAAGCTGAATGCGAGTAGGTTTCTAGGGGTGCTACTTTCAGGACCAGGGGAGCTAGGAGGTAGTTGGCTAGCTAGGGCTTGAATTGTCTCAGTAAAGAATTGGTTAAAACTATCAAAAACATCTTCAGGGGTTTTATCAATAGTAGCAACAGGGATTGGGGTTGAAGTTTGTCCAGGATGTAGTAGATCATTTAAACCTGCCCAAAACTTCTGAGGGTTATTTTGATTTACTGTCTGTAAATTACAGTAGTATTGTTTTTTTGTCTTGTAAAATTGATTTTTTGGTTTCGTTCCTGGATTGCCTGTATTTAATGTGATCTTGAGGGTCTTTAGAAGAATGCTATAAAGCCCGTGCTTTGTTTCTAAGGGTAATTTTGAGTTTAGACTCTATAGAAAGCCATGGTGCAGTTTTTGCCTTGGTTCTCTTTGAACTAACAGGTGCATGCAAATCAAGGATCTCAAGGAATTTGTTGTTAAAGTATGCTACTGCTTCCTCTATAGGGAGGTGTTTTAGAATAGACCAATTACATGAGTTTAGTTCTTGTTGGAATTTGGCAGGGTCAAAGTTTTTATTGTTTCTAACCTTTCTGAGTAAGGGTTGTTGGGAATTAATGTTTTTGTGCTTAATTACATATGTGAGAAGGTGATCACTTAGGCCATTAGGGAGGGTACCAGAGGTGTACAGTTGGAGGTGACTGTTTATGAGTACCCAGTCAAGTATGAAAAATAAAACCAAAGCAGCACTGGATAAGGAGCCTCTTAAGAACACAAAAATCCAATGTTTAACAACAGAAGAGGCTACACCACGACAGCTTTGAACTGAAACTCTGTTTTATTCCACTGCAGTTAAAAAGTAAGCACTTTCACGTTGCTAGAATGCTTCTTCAGACTTCAATGACAGCTTTAACAAAAACTAAATGCTTTATACCATTTCATGAACACACCTATCAATTAACTAATTATAGATTTAAAGACATAGACTTGATTAAAGCAGGACTGATGCATGTATATAATAAAATATCTATACATAAATATAAAAACTGTAAAAAATATATATAAATATATATATATATATATATATATATATATATATATATATATATATATGTATATATACATATGCACACACACATACACTGAACCCACATAAAAAACATATACAAAAAATATAAAAAAATATATAAAATATATATATTATATATATATATATATATATATATATATATATATATATATATACGTGTGTGAATGCATGTGTAGATACACATGATAAAATATTAATAGCAAATATATAAACCAATACTAACAACTATCTATGGAACAATATAGAAAGAACTTCCAACATTTACATGGTTGCTTAATGTTTATAAGGGCGGGCGGCTAAGAATGGTTTGAGTGTGACTCTTTCATTCAAGCCTTGCCCTTTATAACTTTGCAATCTTATTATCCATTTGTTTTCTCTTTCCTCTGTATAGTTCTTAATATTCCCCAGTCTATTGGACTTCTTAATCAACTCAAGTGTGGTAAATCTAAATTTATGCAATGTACCTTTTTGCAATGTATGATAAGCTAAGGCGTTTGTCTCATTTTCTTTGTTGATTGCATATACATGCTCCCTGACACGTTCCCTTAAACTTCTATTGGTTTTGCCCACATAAAAACGAGCATATCTGACATGAGGCAAGATAGATCACATCTCTCGACTTACAGTCTGCATAGAAGTTGAAATGAAATAACTGATTAGTGTCAGGGTGTCTAAAATGATTTTCACCGGACATAAAACTACATTGATTGCAGTTTCTACATGGAAAAGTTCCATGTCTATCTGATGTGATCAATCCTTTATTGTTATTCTCATAACATAAAAGTCTTTTCAAAGACTTGGTGTTTTTATATGAAAAACTTGTTTTTTTACCTACTATCTGAGTTATTTTCTCATCAATTGTCAAGATATTCCAATTCCTATGAATTATTTGCTTGACCCTCGAAATCTGATTGGAATAATGGATAGTAAGTCTCTTATATGTTTGCTCACTAGTTTGCTCATTGGTAATATGTTTCTCTGTCTCTAAATCATTTCTAGTATGTTTATAAAAATATGGTTTGCCCTTATTCTTCCTGTAGTGTCCAGTGGCCTCAAAAACTCTTTGTGTTTCATCTATACTGTAACCTCGTGCTGTTAAGTTATTAGCCAATAGCTCTTGTGTAGAGCTAAATGTCTCCTCATTTGTGGTTAGACGAGATATTCTTAAACTCTGTCCTGTTATAATATTGGAAAAAATATGCTGAGGATGCATGCTGGTACGATGTAATATGTTATTTTTCCAGCAGTCCTTTCTATATAGCTCAGAATGTATATTTCCCCCATTTTTCAAAATCTGAATATCCAAAAAATCAAACCTGTAACTAGAGCTTCTACATTCAAAACTTAAAAAATCAGTTGTTCCATTGATATATTGAATAAAATCACTAAGCTCATCTTCATTACCTGCCCAAACGAGAAAAACATCATCTACAAAACGTTTATAGAATTTTATCTTAGTTTTGTAGTTGTCATTCCCTATCACATATATGTTTTCCCAATAGGCCAATACTAAGTTGGCATAAGAGTTTGCACATGGAGTTCCCATGGCTACCCCTTTTGTTTGTAAATAATATTTCTCTTTATATAGGAAAACATTGTTAGTAAGAACTAATTCTAGGAGTGCCAAAATCCTTAGAATCAAATGACTGGGTATTTCCTTCTCAATTAGGAAAAGTCTCAAAAATTCCATACCTGATGTATTAGGAATGCATGTAAAAAGTGAGACTACATCTAAAGTTACAAGTAAGTCAGTCTCATTATTAATATCTGAAGTAGCAGCATAAATGCCATAGAATTCTAAAAAATCCTTAGTGTCTCTTAATATAGTCATGGTGTTATTCACAACTGGTTTCAACTGTTTTTCAATATATATTGATGCAGGTTCTAGCAGCCAACCTCTCCCTGAGACAATTGGTCTCAGGGGAGGGTGCACTGGGTCCTTATGGATTTTTGGTAAACCCCTAAGTGTAGGTATAGTTGGTTGATCTACCTGTAAAAACTTATATAAATCAGCATCAATAGTAGAACATAGAAACATATCATAAAATTCAGCATGTACATTTCTAATTACATCATTGAGCTCAGAAATATTTAATATACGATAAGTTTCAACATCTTGCAGCATAGTAGTCATCATTTGATCATAAAATATTGTATCTAAAATCACAACTGCTCCCCCTTTATCTGCTTGTCTGATAACTATTGCAGGATTTTCTTGTAACCTACTAATACTTTGAAATTCATCATAAGTAAGATTATAAAATAGGGGTTTATTCTTGGAACTATATAACTCAAACAAATCTCTCTCACAGGCCTTTTCAAAGGCTTCCAAAACAGGATGGCCTTCTGGTACAAATGTTGAAGGTTTAGCAAACGTATTATACTCAACATTATCAGCATTTCCAAAAATCAGATTTAAGCCAACTTGTCGAGCAAACATCTTTATATCAAGAATGAAATCAGTTATGTCAACTGATTTCGAAGGTATAAAAGATAAACCACGATTCAATAAGGATCTTTCATAGTCAGTTAAAACATACTTAGAAATATTTACTACTAGTTCCTCATTTGTGGCTTCAGTACCTTTTTCTTGTATTCTGTGTTCTCCTCGATCATTTTTCTCTTTCTCACAGTACCTTCTGGTGACCAACTCAGTTGCGATACCTTCCGTATTGGTAGAGGGAAGGAAAAAGAACCACTGCTGTTTGTAGAATCAAAACGCTTACTTTTGGAGCCAAGATCTTTATGTGTATTAACTGTTGATGGCATTATCTCAATGTTGGTGCTAGTAGATCCATTTGTTAAAGAAACATTGTCGTCAATGAATGTATCAGAGCTTCTTGGCGTTGTAGCAGGCACGTGTACATTTGTGGAAATGACAGGAACTGAAGCGCTAACTGAATGAACGTTTGCTGCTTCCTTCTCCACTGCCAAATCATCGGATATTCCTTGCTGAACAGCTATAGCTGACGTAGTTGCTGTCGGTGTTCCCTGCGACATAATCAAAGATGAACAATTTTTAGAGATATCTCTATTTGATAAACCAGTCAATTTCCATACATTGGATTTATTGTTATAGGCACCTGTGTTATCTCGTGGCCACGAGAAAACCTGACCCAGTTGGAAATCGACAAGATCTCTTTCCAGTTTTTTCTTTTTATCTAAAAGCAATTTATTGTCCAATATTTGTAGTCTCAATGTTATATCTGTTAGTAATTGACCATTCTCAGCTTCATTCATTAAACCATTCAAATCTTTTTCTAAAGAAATAACTTCATAAGTGAGCTGTTGCTCAATCTCTTTATATTGTTCAATTAGCAGTTTAATATATGCAAAACTTGTATCTAAATTTAACTTCTGCCATTTGGTGAGAAGTTCAGGATATATAGTTCCAAAAGTAGGCATCTTTAATATTCTTAAACCTCTAGGTATTACCTTAAAGGATAAACAAGCATCCATATGATGTCGCTGCCATTGAGTATTTCTCAATTTCTGCATAGTATTTTCAAGTTTACGTGTTAACTGAATAACTTCAATGTTCTTGGGCATATCAGAGGTACAATATCCATCTTTAGTTAACTCACTCTTAGTATATCTCAGCAACGGGTTGACCGACATCTCTATAACTCCTTTAAAGCCATTGTTCCGATTCACATCATTTACATTTTTTTCAGCCATGTTCCAGAGCTGCAAAGACCAAGAAAACTGAAAAATAAAACCAAAGCAGCACTGGATCAGGAGCCTCTTAAGAACACAAAAATCCAATGTTTAACAACAGAAGAGGCTACACCACGACAGCTTTGAACTGAAACTCTGTTTTATTCCACTGCAGTTAAAAAGTAAGTGCTTTCACGTTGCTAGAATGCTTCTTCAGACTTCAATGACTGCTTTAACAAAAACGAAATGCTTTATACCATTTCATGAACACACCTATCAATTAACTAATTATAGATTTAAAGACATAGACTTGATTAAAGCAGGACTGATGCATGTATATAATAAAATATCTATACATAAATATAAAAACTGTAAAAAATATATATAAAAAAATATATATAAAAATATATATATGTATATATGTATATATCCATATGCACACACACATACACAGAACCCACATAAAAAACATATACAAAAAATATAAAATATATATATATATATATATATATATATATATACGTGTGTGAATATATATTTCGTTTTTGTTAAAGCAGTCATTGAAGTCTGAAGAAGCGTTCTAGCAACGTGAAAGCGCTTACTTTTTAACTGCAGTGGAATAAAACAGAGTTTCAGTTCAAAGCTGTCATGGTGTAACCCAGTCAAGTATACTTTCTTTTTGGATGGGTTTAGCTATCCTGATAGAGGTGGATATGATTTGTGTAAATGCATGCAGGTTAATATGGGTGGTTGGGAATTCTGAGGAACAGGTGCCCCAGTCTATGTTAAAGTCTCCAAGTAGTAGGGTTTCTTGGGGGTAGTGACATGATAGCCAGTGTAGGATATCTTCAAATGTAGATATATTGTTACCTGGGGGAATGTACATACAGATGATATTAATGCATTTATTTTTATTAAGTTGCAATTTGGTGGCAAGAATCTCTGAGTTATTAATCTGAGGAGGTTGTATTACATCTATGGTGACATTCAACTCAGATTTATAGAGTACAGCCACCCCACCCCCCTTCCTCGAAGCACGATCCAGCCTGTGTATGTTGTACCCAGGTGGTAACACTTCATTGTCTTTAGTGTTAGGTTTTAACCAGGTTTCAGATAAACAGAGAATCTCAGGGGAGTGGACATCCAGAAGTGCATGCAATTCATGTACCTTGTTATTAATGCTTTTAATATTGAGATGACAGACTAGGAGAGAGTTAGTTGGCCTATTAATTGTAGGTTTGTAGCTTAGATTGCAAGTAGAGGGGGTATGTGTATCTGAAGTGAGTGGGCCAGGGTTGGGGTGAATAAAAGTATTAGGTTGAGTCTATACTTGGTGATGAACTTCAGGAATTTGTTTATTAGTTTGTGGTAGTGTTTGGATCTAGAGCTAATGTGCCTGGGGTTGAGATGTTGATGGACTGAACAAGATGTTGGGTAGGATCTGGTACTGTAAGTATGGTTGAAGGTGGAAGGATTTACAGCTGAGGTGATAGTATGGCCTTTTGGGACCTGAAACCCCGTGAGAAACTGGTTTTCATACAAGGTAAGGAAGTATGGTGTGAACAAGAGGGGTAGTAAAGAGGAGTATATCATTATCTGTGATTCAGCTAGTGAGTTAAGGAACTGTTTTACCTGGTGATGCAACACCAGAAGATAGAGTGGTGAGGTAAAGGTACTGGAAGGGGGATGGGAGAATGCCAGATGAAAGCTAATAGGTGCTATTAAAATGTAGGTAGTAGAATGGGGGTGGGTGGAATTTATCCCAGATGAAAGCAGATAGGATCTAGAAAGTGGGGAAGTGGCTATAGTACTATAAATTTAGAGGTACTGGGGGCGGGAGGGAATTTGGGGCAGGGAGGGGAGCGAAGAGAGCCTGAGCATAGCGGGGCTATTGCAATTTACAAGGTTTCCTAAGGTGTCCTAAAGCTATAAGGTAAGTATTACACCTCTTAATGTAAGAGTCAATGTACTTCAGTTACAGGGGAAGGAGGCAACCACTCAAGTAGAAACAAAGAGCCCTATGGCTGACCAATATGGTGACCTGCTTAATTACAAAGCACTGTAAGTGAAAGCTTAACAAATGCTTTTTGTGTGTGCAACCTATTCTGTTTAAATGTTGAGAGAAACTGATTGCAGTCCTCTAGACACCGTTTTGTAGGGAACTGTAGAGTTCAATCTGTTTAAATGTTGAGAGAAACTGATTGCAGTCCTGTAGACACCGTTTTGTAGGGAACTGTAGAGTTCAATCTGTTTAAATGTTGAGAGAAACTGATTGCAGTCCTGTAGACACCGTTTTGTAGGGAACTGTAGAGTTCAATCTGTTTAAATGTTGGGAGAAACTGATTGCAGTCCTGTAGACACCGTTTTGTAGAGAACTGTAGAGTTCAAACTAAGTCACACCAGTTCAGCCAAGGGGGAAGAGAGAGGGAAATCCTAAGCACCTAGATTTGAAACATGCAATATATGTCACATACAATGTAAAATTCTGGGAAATATTAAATGAATATCATATGCAATGTAAAATTCTGAGGAATACCCAACAGGATAGAACAAACTTGGATGTTTTATGGGAATCCAGGCTTTTATGGCAGCCAAAAGGATGGTCTCTGTAGGGTCATCAATGTCCAGTGGCACCTGGAATTGTTCTTTCTCAGTGAATGGGTTTAGATGATAACCCCTTAAGAGCATGATGAACTCCTTCAGTGTTGCTAGCAAAAAATATGTACAATCAGTCATATTAATGAAATTCACTAGCCATCCTATACAGTGCAGCTATGACTCCTAGAGGTATGTGTTCATCAGGCAATGCCTTCTTACATTCTGCCCTTCTGCTGCCATCCACCACATCCCAGAAAAGCTAGGCCATGATATATGTCATATATAAATGTATATATTTATCAACATTTTTGTAGAATGTTCAGTCCCCCTCAGCCCATGGACTATTTTCAGGGGAAACCTGAGGTTGTAGTTATACTTACTAATGGGAATTTGGCCTGGCAACTCAGGCAGAAGAGACACTGGTTAAGCATCTCATCTGAAATATGGCACATTCAAGACTGCAGCACCTCCCCTTTCCTTCCCTGTGGTGTTAGCAGTGGAAAATTAATTAAAGTCTTCTGCACTTCTAGCATCAAAGCCAAACGTATTTGTTACCTGTTGAGTTACTAACACTGTGGTATCTCTCTCAGCAATTATATTAACAATGTGCAGTAATTAAGCATTACATAGAGAGTAAAACTATTTCAACTTTCTGTATCTGTCTAAAAAAATGTACACAATACTACACTGCAAGTTCTTTTATGAGAGAAGTATATTCTATGAGTAGACAGCACCTAAATCTATGCAGTCATACTGAAATTCATGTATTACACTGCAATGTTATTACAGTTCTTAAAACAACTGCAAAAATCTACTTGCATTTTTAAATAAACAATATTTTTAATCTCAGAAAATACTAATTTTTGTAGCTTTTGTTGAACCCCCTCATCTGGAGAATCTGTTTATCCTGAAATTGCCACATTTATTCTGTATTCTATACTATCCTGTCATGCGTACTTAGTTATACTTAATATTTTAAAATGTCCATTATATGTGAATGGAATCAACTCTCCCTGGGTACAACAGACTAGTGTAACTCACTGCATCATGGGAAAACTCATACACAGACACTGTCTTCCATGTGTTCCAAGATTATCAAGTCCTGTCATGTCAAATGCTATGATGGATGGGGGGCAGTTATCTATATAGTGATTGCAGTTCTGTCTACAGGGTTTGAATTATTCCTCTTTCTCCTTGACAGTATGATTGTGGAGTTTTTAGGGGACTTACTACCGTTGGCTGCCATTAAATTGAGATGTGGGGTATCTCTGCTTGTTAGTTGTATGATGGGTTGGTCCTATCAACAGGTCAAACTTGATGAGCAGGCTGTCAGAATGACAGACCAGAGCCATATCAAACATCTGCAATACTTGATGGATGACACAACATTCAGTCCACAGCCACAAGCAGATGTGCATAGCAGACATAGGCATGTATGCATATATGTCACAATATGCAGTCAAAACTGACAGATAGCCATCTTTGATTGTATATTGGTATGTTTCACACTTGGAAAGCCCCATAGTTTTGAATTTTGACAAGGTAGATAGCTCCAGTGACTCTGCAAACATTGCAACATATGTGTCTTCCAGCCATGTATCATCCACCAAGGTGGAGACTGCAGGAAACTTTGCCTTTCCTACTTGTGCTTTTATGACGACCACCTCATTGTCCAGCAGTGAAATCCCTTCAGAATGACCAACACCTAAGAGGACAGAGCTGCCAAACTCTGTTGAAAGATAGAGATCTTCCACACAAGAACTCAGGCTCAATGACCTGAACCAGGGATGATCTCTTAATCTAGAGGAGTGGATGCACAGATCACAACATGGGGACACTAGGTTTTGTATGTATAAACATTTAATATTCTCAGCATGGTATAATAGTTATTATTGTTATATTAATGCAACTGTATATACTGGTTAAGATTTTTGTGGCTTACAATTTGACTGTTGCATATTAGCTAACAGTTAAAATAATGAAATGTTCTGTGTTCAGATATGCTTTATTGTTTACTTTGATATGAATATACTGTAAGTGGCTTTCTGTGCTGTCAGCTTTAGGTCTAGCTTGTGGCTATTGTAACATATCCTGTACTGCAAATATCTAGGAATCTAGAGTGTACTTTTATTGTTGATGATTTTGCAGAGGAAGCATAGCTTATTTTTGCACTTGTTTGAAAACCATGTTGATGTTGATTTAAAAGAGCTACTTATGCTTTGAGTGTGTAAAAGTTACAGGGTAATCTAGTATGCGTTTGCTGTTCTGTATTATGGCTGCCTAAGTATTTACTGCGATGTAGGTGCAGGGTCAGGAGAGTCTGACTGATAACTGGATTGAATATCATATATTTCTAGTTGTACAGTGCATTGTTACTTCTGTGCCTGATAAACATACCATACCACCATATGACCTGTAGGATGATCTTCAGTATACGGTCTTTGCCTACACATGTACCTTCCATATGTGTGGCAAATGTTTGTTATGTTGCATATCCATCTGCCTTTGTACCATGGGTCTATGTTTCTGCTGTCTGATACATGATTTATGTAATATCCTGTTGCTATGTCTGCAGTTCCGTATAGTGAGTTGCATCACAGTCTGTACAGCTAAGCCATGACATGCTGTCTCCTCTGTACTGAATGCTGCAAGTGTACTCATTCAGCATTCCTTATCAGGCATGCTACAGAAACACAGAATGCAGCAGAGTGTTACATCTTGCAGTGGATTTTGTGCTTAACTGGGTTAAATATGCAATATGCTGTAGTCGATGGGTCACATTTAATGTGTAACATCAGATTTTTTTTACCTAGCATTGTCTAGCAATGATCTGTCATTGTCATGTGACTTTTCTCATAGACAGATAAGAGATAACTGCACTATTAGTCAGGCACTGTGGCTGACTACATCATAGCATGTGCAATAGCTTAATCATGCTCATGGGTATATCATCCTTTGCAGATCCATTGCCAGAGATACTGTACCAGAGGAGACTGAAGGCCCAAAGAGTGGATATCTGTGAGTCATAAAATGATGACTTGCCTCCTCAACAAGGATGGAATCCACAAGGTGTAGTTGTCATGATAAGATCTGTGGACATCATTGCTAGTATAATGGATCTCCACAAGGAAATGTGTGGTATAAATGGAGGAGGCCTTTTGATGGTTTGGTTGCCCCAGGACTGAAGCAGATATCTGGCATGCTTGCATGAACCATTCAGGTGTGGTGCCATTCAACCTCTTACCAAGGTAAACCTGCCAGTAGGCCCCCATTTACATCATGCAGTGGTGCACTAATGCCTGTGCTGTGCCGTCAGCTGTATTTCCACTCCTTTGTCATACCACTACACAATGCCTATACATGCTAATTCTCATTTTGTTGGGAGGGTTGCTACCAAGTCTGCTTGTTTTTTTTTTTTTCCTAATGTTTGCTGCTTATATAATGGTGATGTTCTTGCTTACAAATTGTGTGCTATTGCAGCCTTGACATGTCTGGGGGAGGGTGATGACTTGTGTGCATCATATTTCGGATATAGCTGACCTTGCCACCTGTGTAATGCACATTATACTGTTGTCAATGTGCACTTGTCCTACATGCCCTGCTTTGTTAGCATGGGAAATTGGCCTGCCAGTAGCATTATGCTTTCAATGTCCTTGTAATTTAGATATTATGTAGTTCACACGCTAACAGCTTCAAGTATTTTGGGAGGGGAGGTTGAGGAGAAGGGGAGTCTGAATGAGGAGTTCAAAGCTAGAATCAGAGAAGCTACAGCCAACTGACAGTGTCAGGTGTAGTATATAGCATAAGAATGCCAAAGAAGCAAAAAGTAAGATGTATAAAACAGTGGTGCAAAATGTCTGAAACAGGTGGTAGGATGCACAGAGTGGGACAGATAAAGAAATGATGACATAAGAGCAGAAGACAAAGTAGATCCAACTTCATACAAGGTCAAAGAGAACAGATTATGGTGCTTCAGCACATGTGCAGAAAAGCAGAAGACAATCTGGTGAAGAAGATTTGGGACAGAGAGAAGACAACAGAAAACAAGTGCATTTAGCAGATGGAATGTGTGAGAGAAAACTTGAGATAGTTAGGCATGAGTGTTAAAGAAGGTAGCAGAGGGGCAGTGAACAGAAAGACATGGCAACAATTGCCAAGCACCCCCCCTCCATATCAAACATGGGAAAAGGGGGTTGATGATGATGATGATGATGATGATGAAGATGATGTGGTAGTTGACTGTTTCCCTGCTTGACAACATTATTATTTTTTGAAATAGTTTGAAATCTCACATGCCATTCCCACTGTGCAAGTACCTTTTACACATGGCAACATGTGTTCTACAACAGAAACTTATGGATGATCATATGGATGTAATCTGTAGTTTGAACCCTGCCCTGTGGCTATTGGACTTTGGCTGTGGTTAGTCACAGATGCCATCTTGTACCACACTTGTACAGATGATTCTGCTGACATAAACATTATTGGTTTATTGTACACATGAATGGTTAGTGACTCTGCTCCCATCTTCACATTCTGTCCTAGCTTGCTGACCCAGCCTTCCCTTACTGATAAACATTTTCTGTTAATAAGTGCACACTCATTGTTTCCCATCCATATGTACCAAGTCCTCCCCTTTATGTTCTTTGCGTTTGTGCTTCCTTCCCCGGGTATTGCCTGAGCCTCTCCCATATTTTCCTTTAGTTCCCTACCCACCTCTGCTCTAATGCTACTGGTCTATTTAATAGCATAGGGATGCGTGTGCATTGAAGCGATGTAATGTCAACTGCTGGCTTCTCCCCTTTAAAGACATACTGCAAAAACTACTATAGAAATATTAAACTGTTGTGTAATCTTAAGGTAAAAAAGGGACTTATCCCACAAAAATATAATGTAATTCCTTATCCAGATAGCTGTCTTCCAGAAATCCCTCCTTGCCATACCTGCCTGCATTTGTTCCTGCTTGCTAACCCACTCCCCTTCCTATTTCATGCCTCCTGAGTTCTAGTATTGGTTGTATGCTGCATTATGTGCTCCTCTCACATTCCCAAATGTGCTGTTGTTTTTTAAGTCCTGTAGATCCATTTCCTGTGTTGTTTGTGGCCTACTTGACATTATTTGCTACCTCTCATCTTTTGGCCACATTTGCAGCCTAGCTGTGCATCTATCTCTACAGCCTGCTTTCTAGTGTTCATGAACATGGAAACCTGTTGTAGCTCTATGTATCATTTAGCACTACTATGTTTCACCATGATTCTGACTTTTTTCAGGTGTTGTGGCTTTTGCTGTTCTTCTTCAGTCAGGTCAGCTTACAGAAACTCAAGATTCACAGCCTATTGATCATATTGGGTATTCATATTTGTTCACTACTGGGCATTGCATAACTTCTGTAGTGGAGGCCTTCTACAATGCCTTACAGACTTATTCTCATCCAGTACTGACTCTGTAGCCGCAACTGTAAAACTCCATTATTGGCAGTGAGTAGAGCCCCAACCTTTCCTTACCCAGACTGTCATACATGGGAAGAGAATAAATAATCAGACCAAAATATGATATATTTCATGATGTATTGCATATCATTGACACGGCAGTAGTAAAAGAAAACTCAGCGATTTATGGAACATGCACTCAAAAACGCATAACTGGTAAGTGCTCTGAAAAAAGTAAGCATTATTTTTTAAATATAAAATCTTTTTTGACATATTAAGATGCTAATAGCTCTTATTGCTTATAAATCATATCAAATGAAGCTGTAGCAGTGCTCAACTATGTTTCCTAACATGAGTCATACACCTTTATTCCTGAAATAATGACACCATTATTTTTACCAGTAAATTAACATGTGTAGTATTTATTCATTATCCCAAGTATAGGGAATATTATCACTTAGTGTGTTTATTCTAATCCCATGTAAAGAGAAGTAAACTTTGATAAAGGAAATTAAACTGCATTCAAAAGAGAAATGAAAAATGTCACCGGTTAAGTGACGTTTGCAATCGTGTTTTAGGAAAATATACAGACACCTATATTATACTGCCATAAATACAATTATGTTTTTTCCCCAACAGTTATGTAAATAAAACTGTGGTTATTGCTTCCTGTAAACTTCACAACATGTAAAATGTAAACTGTAAGGAATACGCAGTCACTTTCATTAAAAATGCAACATGTCTGTTCAAGTCAAACTGGCTTCTCAAGCATTTATACATTTGCACTGCCGAAACATTTCTGTTCCTCGAAAGGCTACTTAAGGTCAAAAATCCAATTGGACTTATCCATTGTTGCGCATCTGTGCAATCACAAAACTTTTCGTTTAAAATAAACAATAACAGGAAACTGGGACTCTCAAGAACAGAAAGCCTCAGCCAGTCATTGCCTTGCTTCTGGACTGCACAAGGGATCAGCATTCATGAAAAAGAGCTTAAACTAGAATCAATTACCCTGTGAAACTATGCAACTGCTGCATGGACTTCTAAGTCAAAGATGGTTAGAATTTGGTAAGTCTTTTAGCTACTGATAGTGATAGTACCAAATAAGCTGTTAGAATTCTTCCTTATTTTACCTTGTCTGTTTTAACCCATTTATCTGGTATTCCTTTGTGCAAGTGTAAATTTTTTTGCCTATTTAATTTTACAAAGTGCATTGCTTGGCTTAATGTAGCCCAGGTAAAGAATTTTACTGTTTATTTAAATGATTATAGCTATTGGTCTATTTAATATACCATAGGGATGTGTATGTATTGAAGTGGTATAATGTTAACCGCTAGCTTCAGCCCTTTAAAGAAATACCTCCATAAGCTACCATATAAATTTTAAACTGTTGGCTTATCTTAACAGTAAACAGTAATTGTGTTCTTGGTATGTCAGAATGGTGTGGCTGGTAGTAGCATTACTGTAAAGGCAAGGAAGGAGGTTAGTACTAGACAAATATCGCATTTTTTTTTGTAAATGCTGTTTTACTCTGTGTGTGTGTGTGTGTGTGTGTGTGTGTGTGTGTGTGTGTGTGTGTGTGTGTGTGTGTGTGTAAAATAATGTGGATACGTTTCAATTGCTGTTCGTCTGATTGCAATGGTTTCTTCTGAGGTGGGTGAAGTCCTGTGGCGCCATTAAGCATAACTCTGATAGGCAGATGTACAGTGTAGAGCCTTTTTGGGTGTGTCAGGTGTTAGCTATTACCCATGGCCAGCCCATAAAATTATAGCTCAATCTATTTCTGCTTATAGTGTGACCAAAAGTCTTTCTTTTACAGGAACTAGCAAGCACGGGTTCCAGTGGGTTGCCAAATGCATTTCCACTAAACGTGAGCTTCAAGGGAAGAAAAGTTTACTGATTCTCATGTTAAGTCTATTTTCAGTGTAAGAGTGTTTTGTTTTGTTTTGTTTGCAAAATGTCTGTCAGTGTTTTTGCTGTAAAATTTGAGTAAACTTTTTAAATGAAATCCAAATCTCTTTGATAATTGCAAAAGTAAAGAAGAAAATAATATACACACTGACAGATTTGAACAGTGATTATGGTAACTGGGGAGAGACAGGCAAATAATGGGATATCAGTATGGCAGGCAGGGGCCTGGTTCATTACCGCGTATAGTACCCAATTTTACCATGATCTTAGCTCTGTTGACTCTGGAGCCTTATGCTACAACAAGATGGCATAATCAGCCATTCAGGTAGGTCAGAACTGTACTAAGTGATGTCAGAATGGACAGCTATCATTGATGACAGGTAAGACAGAATGAGGTCAAAATTGAGATGTAGGAGAAATGCAAGCATGTATTCCTCACAACATCACGCCAAAAAGAGAAAGCTATATGCAATAATATTTATGATTTTTGTATAACTTGTGTGTTGCTGAACAAAAGCTGCTGTAACATCTGTACTGTCTTTAATGCTGCATTTTACTATTATATTTTTCAATGCCTTCTTTATAGCTTCTAGCAAATGCAAAGGGCTTGACATTTGTAAGTCATATAGTGTGCATTATTTTGGAGTAATGATCAGAACCTTCTGATCTTCAGAATCCATCATGCAGTCATTGTTTAATATTATTGTGATACAGTCTTCGCTACAAGATTGGGTTGTAAAGGATTTCTGCATTTAGTTAAAAGCTGTTACTCTTTATGGTTGTTAGAGTAGAGGGCTAAAGCTCTGACATTTTCTTGAGCTGCTTCATGTGCCAAGGGTGCAGGATTTGAATCTTCCCACCTTCATTTACCTACTGTGTGACCCTGAGCAAGGCACTTAGCCAGACAGTGCTTTGGGGCAACAGGGTCTTTGATCTAGGCTCGTCGATGCTTTCCTGGACTGCATGCCTAGTAGCTGTGCTCTTTGATTTCTTTATGCTCTACTGCATAATTAATCAAGTTCAGGAAATGTTATGGCAATATCATCAGAGCACCACCTTTTTAACTCAACACAAGTCATTTATTCTTCAAGGGCAGCATGCACTGCATTTGTAGATGAAGCACTGAAATACAAAGTTGTTTGCCAACAGCATGAGTAACAGTGGTCTTTAGTTGAAATACTTTATTGACATCTGAAATATGTTACTTTGGTCATTATTAGTATTAGTATTTTTTGGCACAGACATCTGACTAGGATGCAGTCGAGGATGTAACTATAATTGCTGGGTTTGGGAAATATCTCTGGATAAAAATGACTGACCCCGCTGACCTGATAAAGTTAAAAAGCCATTTGTCTATCTTTGCAGTACTAGTGCTTACTCGTGTTTATCAGAATCAGACATGTAATGGGTACACAATCAATAAGGTGACTGAATTGATGAGTATGGATATTGGTGGATTATAATGACAGCAGTTTGAATGGCCTTTTATGGTTGAAATGTTCTGAAATGGGCACTTTTGGTATTATTGGTTAATACATTTTGTTTAACTGCTTACTAGGAAAAAATGTTCACAATTAAAATACCCCAACAAATGTTACTGCATTAAGCAAGAAATATCATTTAAAACAGTCAGGAAGGTGAATCAAAAAGAGCACATGCATATGGTCTTAAAAATGTGTGTGTGGGGGGGGGGCACATGATTTGATAAGACCCCAGAGACTAAGGTATATCTAATCCATCACTGGCAGCAGTGGATAGTCAGTGTGTGCTCCTGTTGCTCCTTGCATATTATTTTGTGGTCAGCAGTACTGATTATGAGATCAAAGCCCCTGACCATTGTATATTAATTGGTAGTAGTGGTTGGGATTATACATATGGTCATTACATATTAAACTGATTTGCAGTGGTGTGGATATAGCGAAGTGAGCTGCAAGACAGAAGTTTTGTTTGCAGAATGCGTGTGTGCATGTGCATATGTATCTGTGTATGTATTCCCTTGCAGCCAAGTGGTAAATATGCTAGTTTACCAAACACATTAGTTATTAAACTACTTCAGACCAAGTAGTTAGGAAATAGGTGAAATGTACTCTGTGGAGTAAGAAATAATATCAGTCTCAAGGCTGACTAAAGAATGAAAGCCGAAAGGAATCTGCCTCCAGTATAGCCAAAGATGAGATAACTACTTTGGGCACAGCTAAGACTTAAGTCTGCTTAACATGAAGGTAGCATAATGGAAACTGTGAGTGCAGGTCATGCAGTAAAACTTCTGTCCATGGCTGACCACAGAATGCAATTGAACTGAAACAGCTGGAGCTGTAAATGAGACAACTCAGAGCAGCTGAGAGAATGAAACAGTTTGAGGTGCAGAAGACCAATGTAAAAAACAGTTAATTACTCTCTGCTAGAAGAACAAGGGTAATTGGGTTAAAAACCCTGCCATGAGTACCAAGAACACTACAAAACAGTTTCCTCAGTACAAAGGGGGGAGATAACTTTGATAATTTTATTTAGGCATTTGAATATATGTCGAATCAGCACCAAATATACCAGGAGTAATAGGTGAAGTTTTAAATTCCCCTGCTTTCAGGTAATGCTGCATATGCTTTAACTAAATGTTTAACGATGACTGTGTACACTATTTTTTTGCTACTTTTTGTCCTCATAACTGCTAACTATCAAGCCCCTACCAGTCAAACTCTGCTTGATCATTCCTCCATGTATCCATACTTTCATTTGGCTTGCCTGATGATATGCACCTTTGGGCCCTATGGTGACTTTTCTGGCTCATCCCTGGGCTAGGAACTGCTTACTGCATGTTCCCTCAGCAGCTTCACTTCCTGTAGGATGTGTGCTATAGAGGAATTTCTAGTATGGCTCTAGCCATATCCCTGGTGTAGATGTGCATACCTGCATCACCAAATGGACCACTTATGCCTCTTGGTCCTTGGCATGCATGCTCCTTCTCATATGCAGACAAAAAAGGGCTACTGTCACTATCCTGGGTGGCCACAGCACCTGTCCTTCCTTCTACCTTTCCTAGCTTTCCATGCTAAGGCCTCTGCTTAGAATTGAAGTGGGAGCTGAGACAGCCATAAACCACCATACTCTCCCTCAAGGATGAGTGAACCATACACGCTCATTTCCCATCTTCAACTGCCTAGCTCTTACAGAACCTAAGCTGCTATTTGTTTTGATCATATGGGGAACAATCAAGCTTTTATCCTGCTACTCCAGAGAGTTGGGGATGTTTTAATGGTTAAAAATCATTTATCTGAAGGTTTTAAAATTACTCCTAAAGCTTGCAGGAGAGCATCTAGAGAAGATAGGAAGAAGGCAGAGGACTATGTTAATGATTTCATTATAGAAATAAGCAGTTACTTTCATAGTTGTGTGAATGGATGTCATACTGCTGCTTTTGAAATGTTTGGAAAACTTATTGTTGTAAATGCTTCCATACATCCTCACTGTCTGTATTTACATAGCCTGTAGGATTTTCAGGTTTGTCAGGTAGAGAGATTGCATAGCAACCTGTATTTTGCTCTTCCTCTCTTTGTTGTTTGGCTCCCATCCACAGAATTACATTAGGTAAATCAATTACTATGCCTAAAGGCCCTAGAATGTCCATACCAATAATGGTATTTGTGCAAGATGGATGCATTAAAAATGCACCCTTCCATATCTGTCCCTCTTGACTAAACTTTATGTTCACATTTTGGCTACTCACTGCATAGCATCTTGTGCCATTAAATGCTGAAATGCAAACCATTTTTATAGGATTTGCTGGTAACTGTCTGTTTGTGACAACTACTGCTGCTCCTGTGTCTATTAAGACATTTTTCCACAGTGACCCCTCTACCCAAATATCAATCAGTGGTCGTCCATCTCGACCCTTTTTAAAGGTAGTCAGGAAAGATACCAGAGTAGGGGGAGGCACACCCCTATTGTAAGGAAATCCACTCATTCTTTCCTTTATTATCAAATGCAATATGACACACCTCATGTTTTTGCTTGTCATCTTCCTCTGTGTCTGAATGATCTACATATTTAGGTTTTTCAATCTCTTTTTTTAACTGTTGCCTAGCTATTCCTTCTGCCTGTTCTATCAAATGTTTTGGATTTACAGGTGAAACTGTTTGAAAATTTACTGGGCACACTTCCCCTTTTCCTATATATTGATGGCTCTTATAACTGTTTTTACCAATATTGTAAGGTTTTTGTAAATAATCCTGCTTTTCTGACTTTCTTGTAAATTTGTTTGTTCTCTTTTTGGAAACATGCCGTGTTATTCCTTCTTTTTGCACCAGGCTTTGTAATGATCACAATTTTGCTTAACATGTCCTATTTTTTAACAAAAGAAGCATGTTGGTGCCTTTTGCTCATTACCTGTGCTTGATCCTGGTACTACAGACATAGAGACAGGAGCTGGTGGTGCTGACACAGCTCTTTCTACTGGTGGTTGGTCACACCACCTTTGCCTTCCCCTGTTTTTTACCTCACCAATTAATTCAAATGGCTCACTATTATCTTCAAATGCAAAGATATGGTGTGAGTATAATGTCCCATCGTCGGCCATAGTCCATCCCCTCATTAGTTTTTGTACCAAATCAGTGAGGGTATCAGAATTTTCTTCATAGATACATTTAATATCCCCTGGAACCCTTTTGACTTGTTCTAAGAAGCAATGTATTAACTGTTTTTGTATGTCTCTTTTTCCCATGTCTCTGTCTGTTTTTTGATATATGATTTGAAATGCAAGTCTAAAATGTTCACTTTGTTCCATTAACTTATCTGTGATAGTAATTTTAAAATGATTGAATATGAAGGTATGAGAGCAATCACCACGAAAGTATCACCAAAATACAAAAAATGCAGCTTGTCCCAGGTAGAAATCCAAAAGCAGTCAAGGTAGAGTTGTAATAAAATCGTTTATTCCAAAACAGAAGATGAGCGCTTTCGCATAGCCAAGCTATGCTTCTTCAGATACATTAATCCAAGGCAAAATATCAAGTATATATATACAGCATTTTGGCGGGCTGATTAACTAAACATATTGCAATTAAACAATTAGTAACCATAGAAACGAAATCAAATTAAAAAGCAGCATCAAGTAGAACTGCTCATTAAAATTGTGTACAAGATTCTAAAATCATAAATCGCATCAGCGATTATGTCAAAGGCAAAAGTATTAGTGTGCTCACTAACGCACAAAACCATAGGTAATTAAAATTCCATTTAGATTACCAAACGGCATATACACATTCGTTCTAACAAGCACTACATTCATCGCAATGTCAACTAAAGTGGAACGCTACTCACAAATATGGATCCATCGCTAATCGATTGCTGCATTAGTCCCACTGAAATATCCATGGTGAAAATATGTTCACCGATTGCATGGTAGAACAGAAAGTTATAATCCATCATGGATTTAAAAACGTAAACATGTCAAAAGGTCAACATTACGTTATACGGGAGATAGTCAACCTCTCCTGTGTGCATATAATATCACATGCATTCAAGCACCAATAGGGCACCTCAAGAGGTACCAAGTGGTCTTCTTGGTCCTAGTGCCTGAAGTGTGCAGTACAAAGCGAGCGTTAGAAGTCAACACTTCAAACAAGTCACTCTCAACAAAAAAGAGCGACAACTCTGCATCCATTTGGAACTTGGCATCCGATCACCTCTAGATGTCAACAATAGTTCCAAAATCATTACAAATGGAAAATGAAAAAACAAAAAGCAAAACACAAAAAGCAAAAAACATGAAATATACATAGTGGTAATGGCCATCTCTAGTGTAAACCAGTATGTCACAAAATGTCCCTACACACCAGAATATAACATGTGTCCGGTTTAGTGCATAAATAATCAGACATATAATCAATTATTAAATGTGCATCGAGTAAAACTAGACACATAACTATAAAGATTACATATACTGCATACAAAAATTGCAAGATATATACCAGGGCTCAAATTACCCTGATCCACTGTATATAGTATAAAATAAAACTGTAAACCAATATATATACAGAATTAATAATTTTAAAATGATCTAATACTTTGGCTGTGAGTGGCTGCCCTTGTATAAATGCCATTAAAATGACTGCCATACGTCCTACTTTAGTGTTTAACTGATTATCATCTTGTTTTAATTGAATGAAAGTTTTAAAACATTTGGGAATGAAAATCCAGAAACATCTAAGTAATGCATCTGTCCATATATCAGATCCTGCTGTATATGCCACCCATTTTTCAAATGTAAGCATGTTATAAAATATGCCTTTTTTATCATTCCACTGTGGTAAACTCTGTAATAATCTAGACTGTGTATATAAATCTGTAGTGGTTCCCTGTCCCTGTTCTATAATTTGGACTGGTTTTGTGTTTTTTAACTCTTCCTTAAGCTGGGATATCAAAATAGTGTTTTGGAGGTTAATCTCTGTTAATTCATCTAATTCTTCTTCCTTTTCCTTCAGACGGTGCTTAAGGTCTGTCATTTCTACCTGTAAGTGTTTAAGGGATGCATGATACCGGTTATTGGATTCCTCTGTGGACTGCAGGGCTCCTATGCACTTTTGACAGAGATCTTGGATGTAATTTCTGAATGTTTTAAACTCACTTTGTTTCTCTTTTAAAAACTTATTAAATTCTTCTGTCAATGTATCATAAGCTTTGTTTCTGTCCTCATCTGTATGTGTAGCCGTGGCATCATTCCACGCTTGTACATAATTTTTAAAGGGAGTTACAAGATCTACAGGGGACTCTGTCAATAACAGATTTGACTGCTGTTGTAATTCAGAAATTAATGTACTGACAGGACATAACTGCTTTACATCTGGATATAATGAAAACTGTGTACCCTTAATTAATTCTTTATCATGAACAGATCTGTCTGCACAGTCTATTTTTTAGCAATATCATGCAAGACTTTTTATGGCATATTACACAAAATGCAGTTTCTCTTGAATCACACAATAAACATTTATTATGATATACTTCATTTTTTTGTTGCAAATACCAATCAAATGTTACAATCCACTTACATAATGCCTGTATGTCAACTTGCCCTAACAAGGTTTTTCACTTACTAATGTGATGTGTATACCAACATTGCAATGTACTCCATATTTTATCTGGTTGTTCTGCTACATTAAGAGTAAAACTTGGCTTACATTTGCTAGAATTCTGCCTGATAACATCCATACTAAAAAAATGTGACGCAGAAAAAAGTCTTACCAGTGAGCAAGAAAACAGATGATCAGGCTGTTGTTGCAGATGGCTGGAAATTTTTCAAAGTCACTCGAGAAGCTGGGAAAGCACAACAGGCAGCGGACTGCTGTGCTAGTAGATATCCACCTTTTGTTAGAGAAGTTATGGCACTGCGACTTGAACTTCAGTCTCACTCCGGATGTAGACGTCTAAAAAACTTTACTACGGCAAGCTGCATAAACTGGAATACGTCTGTTTAGGATTTACACATACGTACAAATGTTAATTACTGCAATTTAATTGAAGCGACTCACTGCAGGGCTTACCACACCCTTCTGTGTTTGAATGCAGGCTAGCTTGCCATTGAAAAATTATATGGAGCTGCTTACTGTGATGGATTTGAAGTCTTCTTAAGACAGTCAGTCTTGCTGGCTGGATTCTGCTAAAATTCAAAGTCTGGTTATATTTGCATTCACAGTCTGTTGCATACAGAAACTTGCAGAATATATACTGATGACAGAATATACTCTGCAGCATCAACTTAGAGCAGTAACAAATAACTTTTTATAATAAACCAAACGGACTAACGTTGCAGCTTAAAGTACTGTTTTACTTTACTTCTCATATAGTACAGATGATGAGAGAGCTATAACATTTACCTCGAAACAAATGTGTCTCTACAAATACCTCTAACATAACTGGATTCATACAGCTCTTTATATACAATTTTAGTCATGCACAAACATATACATTTCCTCTTGGTATTCTATTTTGGAGAATTGCTCATCCTGCAGAAACAGTACTGATTGTTGCAGATGCTGACGCAAATGCTGACTTAATAATACTATTTTTAAGCTTCCTTGTTTAACAATGTCTTGTCACATTTTTGCTGAATTTTATAAGAGGCCAGCTTTTCTGACAGTTTGAACATCCTGTTTTTTGTCTTTTGTAGAAGAACATCTGTTCTTGTGCCAAGGAAACAGATTGTAAAAGTGTCATAAACATGTCCTGTTGTTTAAGGAAACATTGTGTCCATTATGCAGAAACATGTCCTGTTGTTTAAGGAAACATATTGTGTTATTTTTATATGCAGAAAAACGTCTTTGTTCTTTAGAAGCAGATTTTGCATTTTTGCTCTTGCATACATCCTGTTTTTAAGTCTGTAAGGGAAAAATGTCCATTCAGCAGATTCCTTATTTTCCAAGCCATGGTAATTTAGTATGGATGCTGATCACATATTACTAAACTCTATTTCTACATTTAAGCAAGCTTTATCTTATACCTTATTTATGTTGCATATTTGTAGCAAAGTTACTTTCAACCTTAGTATATTGTTGAGCACACTCTAACACTTATGATAAAGAAGCAAGTATTCAATACCTTGTTTATGGACATGAGACTCTAGTTAACAGATAAAGAGTGTAACACCGCTAAAACAATTGGCAAAAAGGATGATCTTTATCAAGCCATCAGGACACAGTAGCACAAGAAGGTGCATCAATTCCTGCTGCACACAGGTATAAGGGAACCTGTAGGACAGTCTAAAGCTTCATAGCAGGTTCCAAAGCAAAGGGGGATACATTGGCTTGAGTCAAATGTTTGCACTGTAAACAAATGAGGCAATCTAAATGTCCGTAACAACAGGATGAGGATCAAAACCCATGTGAGGGAGCTAACAGAAGTAACACCATGACAGTGGTGGGCTGTCATCAAACTGCAGACACTCCAGATTATCACAAAGTCAAGGGTCTATAATCCTTGGTGTACCAACAGTGGTACATATCTGTAATGCAACTGATCTGTAAGCTATACTTCTAGCTTCAACTTAAATACTAAAGTATTTTGACCACTATTAGTAAAGTAAAAAACTAACAAAAAATAATAAACATGCACCAAGATCCTTCTGTAGGTTTAAATCATCTGGCTTTATTTCTTTATGAGTACCTTCATTGTAAATAGTCTTCATCAACAATTTCTTTGCTCTCTGTTTTTTTACAGAGTGAAGAAATCATTTGCTAAGAGGCCTGCTGCACTAAACATAACTGTTGTCAAGCCTGCAGTTGTTAAAGAGAAACATTATTTGCCTGGTCAGGCCACTCCAGTTAGAATCATGGGAGAGACACCTTTCAGATATCATTGAATACAGTTCACTTGAACTGGGAAGCTGAAATGGAAAGCAAACAAGTGGCTGTGTGTGGTGATTTCCCATGAGATGTCCTAATAGATAATGTTTTGAGGATACAATACTTTATGTACATGCATTTCACAAAACAAGACATGGAAACAAGTAATTGGGGGAGGTAGCAGGGTCAGACACAGCCGAGATCTACAGTTCCAACAGAGCCCAGTGATTTGGCTACTTAAGAGCTGTGTAGTAGTAGGAAGCCTGAATTTGAACCACAGCTATGAAAAGGTAATGAATTCCACTGGCAGCAGCTACTTCAGGGAAAGAGATGGTTGGTAACAGCATATTGAAATCTGAGACACATATCACAAAATGCTACATTTTCATTGGAAGAGGAACTGAGGAGATTCTCAAAGAGAAAGTTGAGACAGTCACAGTTCTCAGGTCCCACTTTACAGACTTTGAGGGAAGTAGCCAAGGAAGCTCCAGATTCTCAAGGGTAAGGTGAGTCTGTATGCTCTAACAAGAAAGTTACTATCAAGAGAATGAAGCCCAGGAAAATAAAATCTATCAATGTTTTCACTTTTTCTCCATATATTTGCAATAAAATAATTAGGCTAGATGACATAATGGTAGGTTTCTTAATGTTCAGCAGCAAATCAACAACATATATTTTCTCACTTTCAGCTGTCAAAGTGGCATCATCTGCATACTTAATGTTGTTAATTAAGCTCTTGGCAGTTTTGACTTCAACTTCTATTTTATCTAATCCAGCCTTTTGTATGATATAGTTAACATATAAACTAAATAATCAGGATAACAATATACACCGTTGTTGCATTCTTTCCTAATTTTGAACCAATCGATGTGTTCTATATTCATTTCCAGCTGTTGCTGATCGTCCTACTTACAGATTCCACAAGAGGCAACTAAAGTGACTAGCATCTTCATTTCACTAACAATTTGCCACAATTATGATACACACAACCAAAGCCTTTAGAATAATCAATAAAACAGAAGTAAATGTTGTTCTTGTACTTCCTTGATTTCCATAATCTGCCTCATCTAAATCCAGGTTATACATCTGGTAATTCTCAGTCTGTGTTTTGCTACGTTGTACGATCTTAAGCATTATCATGCTAGCACATGAAACAATTGTAATTGCTTAATAATTTGAGGCATAATCTAATATTGCTGTTTTCAGACTGGAAGTCAAATTTAACATTTCCCATTCCAATGAGCAGTCTTGTGCTTTCCAAATGTCGCAGGATTTAAAAGTTTTTGTGGGAATCGCATTGCTTTATGCAGCCTTTTTAATACAAGGCTTTCCATGGCCCATTTGACTTCACTCTTCAAGATGTCCACCTCTAGATCAGAGAATATACCATCATATTTATTAATTATGTTAGGCGGCTTCTATTTCTGTCACACCTTCTTAATATCTTCTGCTTCTTCTAAGTCTCTCCTAGCTTAATCTTTTTTCATGAAAAAAATCAAAAAACTGGGCAAACGCCTGGTTTACACCTCAAGCGAAATAAACAGAAAAAAACCAACAGGTAGACCACGGCTGAAAAATCCAGGTTATAAATCCAGGTATCCAAGTATCCAGATAAGAATCCACTTCCACTTCTACTTCCAACAAATTCTCTTTATTAAAACAAGAGTAAGCACTTTCACAATCTAAAACAACTGATCACTTCTTCAGACTCATCAAAACAGTTAAAACATTATTATTTAAAATCTAGCTCATCCAATAGAGTCACATTCTACTATGACATCATCTAATTAATCTTTTATGCTACAATTACATAATGTAACCATCTACTTTAAACTTAGTAACAATTAAAAATACATATACATCACAATGCATACAAAAATTACAAGAATGCATATTATACATACTGTATGGTATGGTCAAATAAATAATTAATGTTTAAGTGGTCTAGATTTTAAAAAAGGTTTCAACGAAACAGCATTATTCAACCCAGGGGGGTCTATCTGCTTGAAATAATAAAATCCACTTTTGTTCTGCTTCTTCTACTCTATTCTTTGTGTCACCCCCTCTATTGCTTTTATTTATTACTTCTAGAACCATAAAATTAAAAATATGTTTTATATTTGCTTCTTCTACATGTTTTGCTAAGGCGTTCGTATCTTTCTTGTTCTTCATATTTCTAAGGTGTTCGAGGATACGCTCCTTCAAACATCTATTTGTCTTGCCTATATAAAAAACATGACATACAGTGCAAAAGCTAAAGTAAACCAAATTCTGTGTTTTGCAATCAGCATAAAAGTCAACATCAATCGTGAAACCTAATGTGGGATGTTTATATATAGATTTACTATATAGATACTCACATGCCATGCAATTTCTACATGGAAAAGTCCCCTGTCTATTTGATTGCTTCAATCGTTCCTTAATAGTAGATTTATAGCAAAGTTTCCTTTTTAAAGATTTTTTATTTCTGAAGCAAAAGCTAGGTCTATCTTCTAGTAGTTTCTTCAGCTCAGGATCTGACAGTAGAACATTCCAATTTTTCTCAAAAATATTGCAAAACCTTCTAACGTCGCTAGAATAAGTTATAGCAAATCTTATTTTCATGCTGTTGGTATCGTCTCTATTCCTATCTTATTCTATGGTATCTGTGAAGAAGGGTTTACACTTTCCATCTCTATTAACAATAGTATATTTAATACTTTCATCTATATCTTTCTTACGATAACCTCTGGCTATAAAGTCCTTTTCTAATGTTGTTATTGTCTTTTTGAAGCCTTCATTTGTATTATGTAGGCGGCTTGTTCTCATGAATTGTCCTTTTACAACATTTTTATATACAAATGTGGAGTGCATACTCGTCTTATGTAAAATGCTATTCCTCCAAGTTGGTTTTCTATACATCCCTGTTGTTAATTCATTCAGATCTGTCTTTTTAACCAAGACATCGAGGAACTCAATAGAGTCCCTTGAGTATTGGCTAGTGAATCTTAAAAATTCAGTGGTATTATGTAAATATTCTACCATCTCTTGTAATTCATCAGTTGTACTGCCCCACAACAGGAAGATGTCGTCTACAAAACATATATACTATATGATATTCCCGGCATGTTTATTCCTATCATTAAACATATACTCATTTTCCCAAGCTGCCAGTACTAAGTTGGCGTAGCTATTGGCACACACCATGCCCATTGCTACGCCAACATTCTGTAAATAATATCTCTCATTAAAATTCATTATTTATATATTGTCTTTGTGCATGCCTTTTGCGCTCCTTATTTCCTTGGCCAGTTCTAAAGCTTCTTCAAACTGACATGTTTCCTTTTTAATCTTCTTTCTTTTTAAAATATTTTGTTGTCACCTCCTGAAATATATCCTGAACTTGTATCCATAGACTTCAGGCACTTTTTGCACCAGTTACAATCCCCTAAATCTGTTCTTTAGCTCCACTGTAGATTTGTATGGAATATTGTTGAACTTGAATCTCGTTAGATTGTTGGATTTTCCTGTTTTCTTTAACTTGATTCTAAACTTTGGATGAAAAGCTGATTGTCCAAACCACAGTTAGCTCCTGTATAGGGCTCTTCCATTTTTTAATTCAATATTTATCATCTGATAATATCTATCTATAAAGCCAACTCATGGGCTATTGAAAGAGAATGTTGGCTATGACCAGTGAATTACCTCATCAGACATATACTAGTCCATGGCCTGCTTCATTTTGTACAACCAGACCAAGCTTGCCATTATTCAAGCTGTTCTTTATCAATTTTAAAATTCCGGTGCTTATGATGAATGTAATGTTTTGGTGTTATTTCAAGAAAGTTCTACAGATCCTCATAAAATTGGTTGACTTTCTCCTCTTCAGCTTTCATAGCTGGAAGCTAATTTTGTATCAATATAATATGCAATGGTTTACCTTGGATAAGTTTAGCCAGCATTCTTAAAGCTAGAAGTAATGTTCTTTGAATTCTACCTAGTTTCCCTAGGTTTATTTCTAACCTCCACCCCCCCCTCCCCCTTCCTACTTGTTCATTCCTCTCTGGTCTGAGGCCACACTTTTAGATGTTTGTTCCCTTTTTCCCTTCCTTTATGCAGCCGGCACCTTAGACAGGTTCTGGCTATGGTGCTTTATATGTTTGCTCTATCTAGCTATTCATTTAGTTTGTAGTTTAAGTAGCTCCTATAGTGCAATACACTGGGCTGATATTAACTGCACATATTTTTAAATTAGACATTTTCAACCTCTAGTTGATAGTATTTGACTTCTGGTTTTTGAAAAGTACATTTTTAATAATATTTTTTTACTATTTGAAGTGTCATCGGCATTTAGACTGTTACAGTTTTTAACTCAACCTAAATTAAAAGTTTGGTATTTATTTTATAACAAGTTTTTTCTCAATGTATTCTATGTATTTTTTTAAAATTTATTTAATGGATGCTAACATAATTAATCAATGTCATTAGGTAATTAACCAATGGTTGTGAGCCAAGCACTTTAAATATACTATGTGAAAGTATTATTTGTTACACTTGATAAAGCCTGGTAAGACCAGGCGAAAGCGCTTGTGGTGTTGATTTTGTCCATTAAATACGTTGTCTTTGGATTATTCCTGGTTTCGTTTTTTCAACCTTATTGACGGTTTTGGTTAGCTGAAGGACTCAGCAGCGAAATTTTGCACTGTATTTTTAGTGGCTGTACAGTGGTTAATCCGGGGAAGGTATCTTCTGCATTCTGCTTCTTGGTTTTTGATTGCTGATATTTACTACCTTGGATAATGATTAAGATCATTCCTTCAGTTTTTGGAGTTGTAAGTGAGCACTGATTTTGGTTCTTTTACACATTCTATAATGCCCCAGACATGATTTGAATGCATGGTATAATTTTAGCTTTCAGACAATGAGTTATGTAATGTTATTATGCTGTCTGTGATTTTGAATTTGGATGTGGAAATCTACATCTATCACAGTATTCAGAGCTAAGGTTAAGAGAACATGCAGGTGTATAAGCTCACAAATACTATGATAGTAATACCAAGATAAAGTGGTTTTGTATGTGGACATATAATGCATTACCTATGAGGCAATGCATTTAGCTAAATAGACTTAGTGACATTAGTATGCTACTCATTAATTAAATGTTTGAATATAGATTTAGCACTGCTATGTTTAATTTTGGATGCCAATGTCTTTTTCTACAGTCAATATGTGAATGGCTTTTCTTCTGAAGCAGCACACCACCTCTTCTTATGTTGACATTGAGTTCCAGTATGATGCATTACTGTCACACTGTTTGTAAAGCTTTATAGCTAGTTTCACTGTATTTCACTGTGCTCCTTTATCTGTTTAAAAGTTTTCATTTTGTGGCTCACTGCTGTGCTAAACATTTCTGTAGTGTTTACTGTCTAAAAGAGTGTAGGCTACTAGCTTTAGTATTGGTCAATGTTGGTGTCTTGCTGTTATACTTGGTGGCTTTGCAGTTGCCCACCCCTACTGTAAATCTGATCTGGGACACTCCTCTAAGTCTAGTATCATTAGCTCATTCTACCTAATACAGAGAGAACATCTGAGAAAGCCAACCCACTTAGTTTCTTTCCTTCTCTTCTTCCTTTCTCCCTTTCTTAAAAAAAATGCCTGAATCTCCTTGTGTTCTGACTGTGCTTCTCAAACATTTTGGAAATATAGAGTATATTTTAGTGCATTTATTAAAACTGTATTGCTACAACTCAAGTGCTCTAGTTTGCACTGCATCTGAATTGTTTTAGTGTGTTTTTTCTGCTTTTCTGTATATATAGATTTTTTTGTATATGTAGACTAGCTACTTATTCTACTGTATTACTGCCTCTTAAATCGTTTTTCAGTTGTGCGCTTGCCTTGCTTCATTCAAAAAGTTTTAAATTGCTAATTTTGTAGAGTTTTAATTGCATTTACTGTTTAGGGCTGCACACTCAAGTGTGTTAGTCTTTTCTGTGTTTATTTACTGTATTATTGCATTGTTTAGCCTGCATTAACCAACCCCCCCCCAAAAAAATAAATAAATATACTATCTTGTTTGCTCGTTTTCCCCCCTTTCCTAGCCAGTATAGTCCAGATTCCAGGCTTTGCTTGTCTCAGGACTTTATTTTCTGTGTTCAGAGCTACCCAGACCTTGCTGTGATAGAGGGAAATCCTACTGCTTACCAGTGGGAGTGGTGAGCGTTGTACTGCCTATCTAACACTAGAGGAGTGGTTTCCAGCTCTGAAATTGTAATTTTATTAGCCATTTTGGGCTGATTTCTATCCCTTTCAACTTTCTGGCATAAAAATGCAAGTGTTTGCACATTTTTCACATTGTGCAGCATTGCAGGGCTACGGCTAAACTATTGCAGGTGCCAGAAAGTCTGCTCTTCAAATTTTCCCTTAGAACTAGCTGGTTTCTTAGTAGTAGCACTAAAATCCGAACCCCTGCAACTAGCACTTGCTCTAGAAACTGCTGGAAAGCACTAGGAAGCCTTAAACTGATAAAAGAACTCAACTCTCCTTATTAATAAGGAAAAAATAATCATAGGCACTAAACAGCCTATAATTGCAAAGTACCTTACAAAGGTAAGGGAAAACAGCTCTTGTACTTTACAAAAAAAGCACCTAAACAGGCATGTCCAAGGGTCAGCTTCTGGTGATTTCTCCTGTCCACCTGGTGAATCTGGGCATACTGGGGCAATACAGCAACTGCCTCATGTACACAGATAACCCTTTCCTCCTACCACCCAACACTACAACCTGTGAAATATGCACTTACATAGCCAAACTGGAAGCAAAGCTCTTTCCAGCCAAGATTGTGCTAGACAGTCAAGAGGAGAAGGTTAACACCTGCACTACACCTTAAGCAACACATAGCCCTTCAAAACCCACACCATCAACACCCACACATAGCAACACTAAACCCACATATGTGGAGGCCCTTAAAATTAACCTGCCCAAGCAACAAGGACCTCCAAAGCTGAAATGCAAACAAACACCAGTCACAACCAAAGAGACACATAGCTCACAACACCAGTGTGCCACCCAACAACAGCCCCTAAGGCAAGACAATGTACCCAACACTTTAGTCATAGGTGACTCTATAGTCAGGCACACTGATGTCCCACTCATCAGGCTGAGCAAGGAGAAAATTACAGTCAGCTGCCTGTCGGGTGCCAGGATCTGCCACATAACGTATGCATTCATGTCACACCACAACAAGTACAAATACGACTCTGTCATTGTCCATGTTGGAGTGAATGACTTGAGATGTACCGCCCTGGACTACATGAAAAGAGACATGGAAGAGCTCTCGGATCATGTGGCCCAGGCAGGTATGATCCTAGCCCTGAGTAGCATCCTGCCTTCGCCCAGAATGATACCACAGTATAAGGACAAAATGATTGACTTCAACAATTGGCTAAGCTTCTGGTGTCATTCAAAGGGGATCCAGTATCTGTCTGCCTGGGATGACATGATCGACAAACCACAATGCTTTGCCAGAGATGGTCTGCACCTGTCACCCCTGGGATTCAGGTTACTGGCTAAGGCTCTTGCCACCCCTATAGTGCCTTTTTTAGGCAAGGTTCAAAGGTCAAAACCACCACCTTAACAGATAGAAGCATGCAAAATCTGAAGGTAATGCTACTCAATGCTAGAAGTCTAAACCTCAAAATGCACTCTCTCGAGGCACTCCTAAAAATGGAGAACATCGATATCTGCGCAGTAACTGAAACCTGGTTCAAGACTCAAGAGAACACCCCTGCAATTCCAGGCTACAACTCTTACCACACTTTTTGGCCACCAAACCAAGACTGAAACACTAAAGGTGGAGGAGTGTCCATATTTACCAAGGATATTCACACCTCCAGGCTAGTTGACCAACACAATGCATCTGAAATTCTCCAGGTGCAACTAACACTAGGTAAGACTGCAATCCAAATTGTAGCTTGCTACAGATCCCCCACCATGCCCCAAGATTCTCACTACACCTTTTTAAACATGCTGTTAAATATTAAGATACAACCAAACATCCTAATACTGGGTGATTTCAACTGCCCTGCCATTAACTGGGAAAACTACTCGGGTACCAACACCTTTTCCCAACGGTTCTTGGAATTCATAAATTTCAATGCCCTGGATCAACTAATCCATTGTTCCACCAAGGGCTCCAATATCTAGGCCTGGTCATTACCAACATGGGAGATAGATGCTCCATAACAGTGGTCACCCCCTCATTGGTCAGGTGTGACCATAAGCAAATCACAGTTGACATCCACACTCCACCCCCACCCCTCAGTAAGGAAACCTCCGTAAAAAAAATTCTCCAAAGCCAACTTCATGCTACCTAAGTCAGAAGTGACAAACTTTATGGCACCCATGCAGACGGGAGCTGAAAGTTCGACTGCTGAATCCTACACTAAGGCACTGTATGAGCACATCCACTCGTGCATGAATCGTGCCATCCCAAATAGAACCAAGATGCTGTCCTCCAAAAAAAAAAAGCCAATCTGGTGGTCCCCTGCCATAAACAAAGTATACAACAGAAGGAAGAAACTGTTGCAGAAAAGAAGAAAATCCCAGGATGCAAAAAACTCCCTTACCATCCTCAGTAAGAAGTTGAGATCCCTCATAAAATCCTCCAAAGCTAGTTATGAAAATAAAATCGGCAAAAATTCCAAAGACAACCACAAGGCATTCTATAATTATGTCAAGAATCTAAATGGCAATGTTCAGATCTGCTCTGAGCTGCAACAGAATGGCATTAAATATACTGATCCCAAGGATATTGCCAGTATCCTAGCAGATCGATTTAGTGCCAACTTCACCTCCCTCTCACCCTCTAAAGGGCCTATCTCAATACCAAAAGTTTGTCAAATTCCGGAAATCGCTGCCACACAGGTAGAAACCACACTCTCCAAAGCTAAGAATACAGCATCCATGGGACCAGATGACATCCCGGGCTGTGTACTACATGAACTCCAAAATGAACTGGATAGGGCTATCAGCCCTAGGGCCTATACAAGCCTAGCCATAACAATTCCCTGGCTATTTCTTCCCACACTATTTACTTCCCTGGACCCCTGTATAGCAGGGTGACTGATGTGATCCCCAGGGTGAATTTCCTTTCTCTCATCCGATCGTCAAGGTTCCTTTTGAAGAGGGCCAAAGAGGCACCCTGCTTGACATGTATGGGCAATCTATTCCAGAGTCTGGGGAGTCTTTGGGTCAGGAACCTATCCCTCCAGCATGTTTTGTTTATTGTGATAACAAGGTTTAGATCCCTGGAGCGTGTGGCTCTGAGGGATTGGGATTTCTTTAAGTGTAGCATGTCCAACAGCACTGGGTTTGACATGGCCTTGTATGTTAAGCAGAGATCGCCTCTGAGTAGACGATATGCGACAGAGTATAGCTGGAATTTTTTAAGGTGGTCAGCGTAGGGCATCTGCTTTAGGCCTGTGATTTTTTTAGTGAGGTATTTCTGCGGCCTTTCCAGTTGTTGCAGATGTCTTGAGAGGTACATACCAAACGGGGCATTGTATTCTATAATGGGTCTAATGAGGGATGAGTACAGTGGGACAATGACCTCCTTTTTTCTGGATGAAAAGCCCTTAGTGATGAGGTGTGCTACATAGGAGGATTTCCTGACTGTTGTGGCGATGTGGTTATCGAAGGTGACACCACTGTCCACCTGTGTCCCTAAGCCTCTTATCACACTTTCAGTGTTTAGTGTACTGCCACCTATATGGTAATTCACGGGTACATGTTTTTTCCCAAGGGGGATAACTATACATTTCTTGGCATTGAGCTTCAGCCCATGGCTCTGGCACCAAGCATCTGTTTCTGTAAGGCCCTTTTGTAGAGTATCCACATCATTTCTGGATTCAATAATGGCTCCCAGTTTGCAGTCATCTGTGAACTTTGTTAGCCAGAGTCCCTTAGTGTTGGCCTGTACTTCAGAGAAGTAGATGCCAAACAAGAGCAGTCCCAGGACTGAACCCTGAGGTACTTCACTTGTCACTTGTCTGGAGGTGGATTTGGAGTTGGCTACTTTTACAGTGTGGATTCTATCAGTAAGCCAGTTAGCAACCCATTGGGTGATGTAGGGATTAATGCCCAGCTTAGTAAGTTTATCTATGATTCCAGAGTGGGGGATGGTGTCAAAGGCCTTGGCAAGGTCTAGATAGGCTGTGTGGGCCACCTTACCCTTGTCCATGGCTCTGGAGACTGATTCAAAAAAGTCAATCAGGTTCAGGAGACAAGATCGGCCCTTCACAAACCCAAACTGGGTTGGGGTCCAGTGTTTGAAGGTTGCCAATGTCTTTGTTTATAAGTTCCATGATAATACACTCCATGGCCTTGCAGATAAGGCTTGTCAGACTGATGGGGTGGTAGTTTCCAGGATCCAAGGTGTATCCCCCCTTGTGGAGTGGGTTAACTGTAGCTCTGCGCCACTCAGTGGGCACGAAACCTGAGGTGAGGCTATGATTAAACATGACACTTAGGTGAGGTGCCAGTTCATATTGTAGTTCATGTAGTACACAGCCCGGGATGTCATCTGTTCCCATGGATGCTATATTCTTAGCTTTGGAGAGTGCGTTTTTTACCTGTGTTGCCGTTATTACCAGAATCTGACAATCTTCCGGTATTGAAATGGGCCATTTAGGGGGTGAGAGGGGGGTGAAGTTGGCACTGAATCAATCTGCCAGGATATTGGCAATATCCTTGGGATCAGTATATTTAATGCCATTCTGTTTTAGCTCAGAGCAGATCTGAGCATTGCCATTTAGATTCTTGACATAGTTATAGAATGCCTTGTGGTTGTCTTTGGAATCTTTGGCAATTTTATTTTCATAACTAGCTTTGGAGGATTTTATGAGGGATCTCAGTTTCTTACTGAGGTTGGTAAGGGAGTTTTTTGCATCCTGGGATTTTCCTCTTTTCTGCAACAGTTTCTTCCTTTTGTTGTAAAGTTTGTTTATGGCAGGGGACCACCAGATTGGATTCCTTTTTTTGGATGAGAGCATCTTGGTTCTATTTGGGATGGCACGATTCATGCATGAGTGGATGTGCTCGTACAGTGCCTTAGTGTAGGATTCAGCAGTTGAACTTTCAGTTCCCATCTGCATGGGTGTCATGAAGTTTGTCACTTCTGATTTGAGTAGCATGAAGTTGGCTTTGGAGAAGTTTTTTATGGAGGTTTCCTTACTGGGTGGTGGGGGTGGGATGTGGATGTTAAGGGTGATTAGCTTATGGTCAGACCTGACTAATGAGGGGGTGACCATAGGTGTGGAGCATCGATTACCCATGTTGGTAATGACCAGGTCTAGGATATTGGAGCCCCTGGTGGGACTATGGATTAGTTGATCCAGGGCGTTGGAATTTATGAATTCCAAGAACCGTTGGGCAAAGGTGCTGGTACATGAGTAGTTTTCCCAGTTAATGGCAGGGTAGTTAAAATCACCCAGTATTAGGGTGTTTGGTTCTATCTTAATATTTTCCAGTATGTTTAGAAAGGTGTAGTGAGAATCTTGGGGTATGGTGGGGGATCTGTAGCAAGCTGCAATTTGGATTGCAGTCTTACCTAGTGTTAGTTGCACCTGGAGAATTTCAGATGCGTTTAGTATACTTAACACCAAAAGTGTGATAAGAGACCTTGGGACACAGGTGGACAGTAGTCTCTCCTTTGATAATCACATTGCCACAGTAGTCAGGAAATCATTCTACATGGCACACCTCATCACAAAAGGTTTCTCATCTAGGAAAAAATAGGTCATTGTTCCCCTCTACTCATCACTCATTAGACTCATTATAGTGTGCAACGCCCCTTTTGGTATGTACCTCACAAGACATCTACAACAGCTGGAAAGGCCACAGAAATACCTCACAACGAGGATTACCGGCCTCAAACAGTTGCCCTACTCAGACCGTCTCAAAAAACTCCAGCTTTACTCTGTCGCATATCGCCTACTCAGAGTTGATCTCTGCCTAACATACAAAGCTATGTCAAACCCAGAGCTGTTGGATATGCACCACTTAAAGAAGCATCAATCCCTCCGAGTACATGCTCTAGGGACCTAAACCTTGTCACCACAATAAACAGAACATGCCGGAGGGATAGATTCCTGTCCCATAGACTTCCCGTACTCTGGAATAAGCTACCTATCTATATCAAACAAAGCTCCTCATTAGTACTCTTCAAGAAAAATCTTGATGATTGGATGGGAAATAGGAAATTCACCTCGGGGATCACTTCTGTGGCTCTGCTCAACAGTGGCATAGGAAAATAATTTTCTTGGGTGGCAAAAGCCAGGGTACCTTTTTGGCTGGGCTTGTATAGGCCCTAGGGCTGATAGTACCTACCTATGAACCTATGAACCTATGTACAAGTTCACATTGGTCAAGGCAAGACAATTTGAACTCAGGTTGGGTACATAAGGCAAGAAATTAAGTTTTGGGAGAGAGGCATAGTTTTATAATAAATTTTACGGTCCACCAAGGGATGCTGACTCCTTTAGATTAAAGCTGAATTCTCAGTCCCTTATCCAATTATCTAGTAGAATTTTAACAAGACTAAAGGCATTAGCATGTGTGACACTTAAATAAATCCTATACCACAAAGTCGGGGTTAACTGTGCAACAAAATGGCCTCTCTTAACAGAATTACTGACAGAGATTTTATAGATTACAGAAGCAGAACAGTGATCTTAAAGATTTTCTTTTAACTTACGTCAAGCATAGGTCTTAGAGATTCGTCATACATAGACGTGTATGCTAAATAGAGCTTTTTTCTGATATATGCTAATTAATGTCATAAATATTCATTTCCATCAGCCACTCTCTATATAGTAAACCCCAAGGCACTAGGAATTTTCTTATAATAAAACTTCCTTTGAGCTACGTCTAACATATTCATTTTGGTTAAGTTGCCAAAGTAAAAGGAATATATTTTACTCAATAACATGACGTATAATAACTTTATACAGGCTGATAAGAATAAAAGGCTCTCTAGATGCAAATGCTCTTTAAAGTCAGCACACTTACCTTAATGCTTCGGATCTGATTGACAGAGCATCTTCCTTAAGGGAAAGTTTGTTACTAATGATAGTACCTAAATCTTTCATCCTCTCCACTACTTCCAGTGTTACATTGTTCACCAATTCAGGGTATTCCAATTTACATTTGCCAAACTACATAACTTTACAACTAAAGTTCAATCCTATGTGTTCTGCCAATAAACTGATACTGCAGCACTATGACTCTATCTTCCCATGGTCCAAGATGATGAGACCACTGCCCCACGTTTACAGTCATCGGCAAGTTTCCAACTGTAAATAATGATTGTATAGTCAGCTGTCTATATAGCTGTCTTTTACTGTATGCATGAATATCATAACTAATGAGATTAGAAATTATATCATTATGAGAAAGCCTGTCAAATGCTTTTACCAGATCTAGCATACCACAAGCATAATTAAATCATTGTCTATACTCAAGTCAACAAGTGTCATAAAAGTCAGTCAGACTAGTAAGGAAGGATCTACAGATATAAAGCCACATTATATCTGTAAACATAGGATAATGGTATTATTGTGTTTATTATGCTTACAATACAATTTGCAAAATATTTACAAAGAATGAAAGTGAGACTAATAGGTTAATAGTTTTTTTCACACTTTGCATAGTCCCACCTTTATGGATAGTGACAATGTAAAACTGCCTCCAGTCATTAGGAGCATATTCTTGATACAGTTCAAACAATGGGTCAATCAGAGTCTCAGAAAGAGTAAGTGATATGGGTCACATACAACAATACAAAAAATGAGTTCTATATGTGGAATTTGACTGGACTAACAGTCACGATACTGGACAGAAGAGGACACTGATGGACTACACACATCCTGAAAGGCACATTAAGTAAAGTAAAACAAAGTTTGAGTTGGTTTTCTTTATGCCAGAAATGCAGGTTTAAGTGTCTTCAGGACATAAGTGTTTTTGGAGAGATGTGTACAACAGTGAGCTTTCACCATATTAGGGAATGGGCACTGCATATTGCCCATCTAGAGTACAATGTCCATTTGGGGAGAAGTAGATGTAGTGTATCAGGACTCGCACATTTCAGAGAGACAGTCACATTATGCATGATCAGAGGCCTGTATTGTTATCCTCTGCGTGGACAGCTAAGACTGAACTTGAAACTGCATATCACATGGGCAGAAGATGAATGGGTAGCCACAGGGAACAGGAAATAACAAGTCACAGGTAGACTGCAGTGTTGTTATCTGTTTTGCATAACATTTGGAAATGACATATTGTTAGCAAGGGACTGTTGAAATGGGTTAGGTTGAAGTGGTCAGCAATGGATTCAATGCAAAATGGTTTATTTTGGTAGCATATAGGGATATGAACTTCTTAGGAAAAAGTCAGGATAGACTAGGGAAGGAAGCATTGATGAATGTGTGGGAAAGATACTACAATGACTTTTTGTTTCAGTTTATCTATTGTGAAATATGTTGCTGGAAAGTATAGTGGTCTTTCCTTGGCAGGGCCATGTGTTAGTCAGTGACATGATCAGTGATAAGCCACATGCAACAGTAATGTTTACAGTTTTGCCTACCTATCTAGCTAGCTAGCTATCCATCCATCTATTCTTGTCATGTATTTAACCACATTTCTTCCTTGTCACTTAAACAGACAGCAATAGATTCTGATATATAAATATATAGAACTATGTAATCCAGTGATAGGCTTTTTTATATAATCACAAAATGGTGGCTGCATGCATCACTGTTTATAAATACTGTCCAGTGCACAGTAAAAGTACACCATGAGTGTGTTGTGGATGCACACAAACTCATAAAGTAGTAAATATCTACTTGCCAAAAATGTATGTGTATGATAGTATGTGATGGTATACAAGTCTTATGCACTGACAGTTCCCTGAGTGTTTGACAATGATGAGGATAAGACACAGGTACAGCACAAGGATTTTCAGGATTCTGTTAATTTGTTTTGAGCAGATTCGTGTGACATAGTGAGACATGATTAATACTGATTCCTCAAAGGACAGTGTGCACAGCAGCATTCACATGGATGTCATAAATAATAATTTATTTTATGTTTTATTCTGTATTGAGTAACAATCTGAAAGGCTATGGTACAGAGGAATATGTCAGTTCAGTAGGATCCATTTTTATTCATGGCTCACATGAAAACATGACAGTGACACAACAGTAATTATGGTGAATTATGGAATAAGCAAGGCCTTCAACTGCAGTTAGCACAACTTGTGTTTTGGGCTTGATTACTGAATTGCAAATATACTGCAACATGTTATAATGGCTGGATAAGGAGGTTTGCTATGTCCATTTCTCTGTCACATAATAGGAATATGATAAAAGCTGTACATCAATACCAAGTCACCACTGCTACCATTTCTTGAGCTTCTTTGAAGCATATTCAATGATACAGAGAACTAGATCTCACTACTTACTTAAAAAATTAAGTGATCAAATGTCTGTTTTTCTGCAGTCTGTGGCTCAGTCCTGACTTTTAGTCACTAACTGTGTGGCATTTGTATGATCTCACCATGTATACAAGAGTCTGCTTCAGACATTCCAGCTTTCTTCTACTTCACAAAAGTATGCCAGTTCACTGCCTAGACTAAAAATATGGACAAATTGTATTTACTTTTCACCTAAGTCATGGCTGAAAATGGCCCCTGGTCCAGCCTATTAACCTGGTTAACAAATAATACATACAATAATCTAGCATAGGTGCTGCAATGAAGGATGAGGAGTAGTCAGTGAAATCAGCTCTGAAACATGCAATTTCAGGTTCACTGCAGACAGATCAACATTAAGAACCACAATGTTCAGTATTAGATTTGGTTTTGCTAGTAGAGCAATTGGTGTCTCCAGATCATGAACAGCTGATAAAGATATGTGGCACATGCAGGTATAGCCACAAGTAACACTGTAAAATGATCCAAGAGAAAAATATATGAGGCTCTTGCTGTAATGACAACTGCTGCAGAAACATAGTATTAGATATAGCTGTAGTGCTCATACAAGATTATGGCCACCTTCCATATGTATGTGTTGTCCAAAGGGCAGCATTCTAAATTGTGTATTCAGTGTTACTGAATAAAGCTGACAATATTTAAAGAAGTTTATCATGGCATCATTGGAAGCAGGAAGAGAGACAGTATTATATAATATGGTTAAAAGGGTGTGTTTATGATGTACTATATTGTCACTGCACATATAAAATGGTATGTGGATGGATAAGTGACAGGTTGCAGACTGTATGTTCAGGGCAGCAAAGTAGTTCCTGATAAGACATGCAGGGACATACTGAAATGGTTACATTACAGAGTATTCACATATGAATTATATACAACAGAGCACAGCTGTTGACTGAAGAATGGAAAGGCAGTGGTGGCTGACATTTTCTCTGTACATTTGTGCATGTGACATAATGTACTGCTTGATTTTTTACTTCTGACATCCAAGAAATGTTGATTAATGTATTTTCTGTGCATAACTGCTTATGTTTCATATACAGTAAACTCTCAGTTAACTGGAACTCATGCAACCGGCACTTTCAAGCAACCAGCAAAAAAATTTGAAAAAATACAGTACAATTTTCATGTGTTGCACTTTCTGTTTTCTCCCCACAGAACTATACCTTATGTTTTTAGAGTTTTAGAGTTTTAAAAACGAAGATAGGAATAAATTCCCTCTCTCCCTAACCTGAGAACAAGTCAAACCAAACAAATAGTATAGGCTACAGCATTAGTCAGGCCTATTTTTAATAGTAACTCTCAAGCAACCAGAAACTACAATTATCCAGCATCCACCAATCCCCATGTATGCCAGTTAACTAAGAGTTTACTGTACTGTTAGTGTGACAGGTAGGTACAGGTTGCAGGTTACTTAAACCATTCTGATGTTCACCAGTTATGTGATGTTGATGGATGCACACACGTATGTGGTTGGCCCTATTCCTGAGTTAGGCACAATGTGGCAGTATATGTAATTTTATGGTCTGTAATTATAGGTGTTTTTGCTTTACCTACCACTTTATTTGTTGCTTAATAATAATGTGACATACATTTAGCATGTGTAATTTCCACAGTTATTTGACTGTGATCTGCATGCACTTGACCATAGTGGTTACTGCGCTTGTAGTTTCTTGGTTGTTATAGTGCTGTATATTCATAGGAATTACAGTCACTAGATTTTCATAAAGTGTAGCTAAATTTGTGCTAGCCATTTGTATTATGGCAGACATGATGTTGTGTCCTGTGTCCTTAACTCATACGTTCTGACCCTGCCCTAATGGAAATGATTTGATTAATGCAAATCAAATGGTACAAGAGTCACTTGCTCTAGGGATCTTAACCTAGCCTGTGACATGAACAGAGCATGCTGGAGAGAAAGGCACATTTCCCAGAGACTGCCACTCCTCTAGAATAAATTCCCAATTCATGTGAAACAGAGCTCCTCCCTGACACTATTCAAACGTAACCTAGATAAATGGATGGGTGACTGCAAATTCACTCCTGAGATGGCGCCCATGTCCCTCATGGACAACTACAGTCATTGACCATAGACTGTCTGTGTGAATGTTGTTCAACTAACCAAGGACAGTTGGGACAATTAAGCATGGCTAGGCTTGTAAGGGCTCTAGGGCCATTAGCCTGGTAACCTCCTATGAACCTAAGGCATGTTGTGCTATGGCAATGTGTTCTGTCCAATCTTTTGATATACTGTCTTCAGCAATATACTTACTGTTCTATTAGTGATGTTGGAAAGTGAATTGGTAGAGTACCCTGGGCTTATAGTGAAGTATCTAAGGGTTTTGCAGTTCTTCCAATGTGCATACATATTCTGTAATTCATGTTCAAGTCTGAATTAGTTTAGGTAGGGCTCCTGTACTGTCTCTTGTGCTGATTTGGTTAGCCATTCTTTGCTTACAGATGATTGTGGATTCTGAGTATGTATTTTTTCTTCATTTCAGAATGCACAGGAATATTGCAGATTGTTGCACATTTTTAATATTCTGGATGCATTTGTGATATCTGCATATATAACATTCCTAATCCCAGAAGTGAGCATCATTACCTTATAGCAAATAAGACAGGGAAGTTACCTGTATACAGCAGCAGCTCAGATTATAACTGTTTATGTGTCTGTGGTAGATACACCACCTGATTTGTGTGACATGTCATTGTATGTAGACACTGCCTAATACCTCTGAACAGTGTGCACACACACACTATGCCAAATTTCTGTCACCCAGGGCTATTATGCCTACAATGGACATATCTTGCACAGAGTTATGTATGTGCTCACAGGCTATGTATGTTTCTGGTATGTTGCTGTCTGCCTGATACATGGTGGCAGGGATCACATACATTCTGGATGGTAAGTTATCTGTATGCCTTCACAGGTTCCACAGAGAAGATCCAGCAGTATGCGCCTGCACGTGGTTGAGGTCAGCATGTCTCTAGAGGCTGATGAGGATGGCATTGTGCGCATGGTACAGTCTGATTACACAGTGGCACTGACAGCACTATTAACAGTGGAAGAACATACCACTCCCCCACAGCTGGTGGAATTCAGAGGCTCAGAATGGACCACTTGCAGCACTTGTGCTTAGTGAATGGAATCCCATCCATGTAACTCCCACACATAGTACACAGGCAGCATACATGCACCCAACATCAGAGGGCTGTACAATCTCTGAGGTGTGTACACATGGCAATGGGGAGAAGCACATTTGTGTCCACTCATGTTCTGAGGCTCGGTTAATCCATGATGTGGGAGTTACCCTAAGCATCAACCAGAGACTGTGCAAGGCCATGATCCAGAAAGAGACAGATGCTACAATGACCATGTCAGAAGTATTCAGTATGCTGTTTGGTTTGTGTGAAGATATCCATGGCCATCATGAATACTGATAACCACTGCAGGAAATGCAGGCAATTCCAGTTCATGTGGCAGCCCTTAGTGGGCCCCTGCAGCTGTTAGCAAATGTCAGGCATTGCTTAGCTAGAGATAAGAAATGGCAGGCATTGCTTAGCTAGGGATAATTTCACACAGAAGGTGTGCACAGTCTCTTTATTCAGATGGCTGACTCAACTGTGCTCTCTAACTCTGGCCATGGATAGTCACATAGTGACTGACACTCAAGTGGCTCCCTAACAGCTTCCAGCCCTGATCATGGTTAGTCATATGGATGTGGACCACACTCATCTGGCTCCATCATGGTCTCTACCCCGGCCATGAATAGTCAAGGAAATGTGAATGACACTCTTCAAGCTCCACTATGGGCACATCCCACCAGGCACCCAGTCAGGGTCACACAGTTCAACACCTAATCACTCCTCAGTAAAGGTCCCCAATATGACACATAGCCTGGAAGAACAGGGAATAACAGAGGCCATCCACCTGCCAGCACCACACAGTAGGAGCTATGGTGACATTCCAGCTCATGTGTCCAGCATGTTTTGCCTTCCCCCTCACCATATGCCTCCAGACCTGATAGTGCAGAGACACATGGGGGATCCATTCAGCATGCTACACCTGGAAGCTACACAACCTCACTCAAGGATATGATCCCTGTCATTCTGTAACACCCCTAATCATTTGCAGGCTTACCATAGACTTCACACATGACCCTTCCACCTGTGTTGACATTGTTGTCCTCCCCACCCTTGAAACTGATGATGATGGCCATGCTCTGCCCACCCTTCTGGCTAATGTGGGTATGGTAATGTGTGAGGCACAACAATGGCCAACCAACATACTGTACTGCATAGCCTGGGTGTGTACATTTATGAATTTTTTTCCCTGTTTATTTTCTCATGGATCCATGCAGCTGCATCTTTCTGTGACTCCTCACCAGGCTCCTCATCTTCCACTACTGGTACAGACGTGTCAGTCAGAACTATGGGTTCTCCTTATGACAACTATTGGGAGAGCACCATGTTGTACACACACCACAACTATCTTGTTGTGCATCTCAGCAACACTGACAGTTGTATCCAGGCAGCAGATCTGAGACTTTAGTACTCTGAATGCATTCTTGATTATGGTTCAATGCTGTTCCACATCTGCACCGGTGTGGTGTTGCATGCTATCTCTGTCTTTGTCAGGTGGCTGTAGATGGGGGTCCACAGTGATTCCTCCAAGGCATATGTGCCATCACATGTAACAAGCAACAGTAAACACTATTATGAGTGGTCTGCAACCTACATTTGTGTGATTAGACCTTCATGGCCTCTAGGGTTGGAAACATGTGGACTAACCTACAAGGTGACCCTGTGGAAACTCCCTTCACATGAAAAGCTGGTATAAATCTAATTCGCACTAGTTCAAGACTGGGGGATCATTGGAGCTGTTTGGATGGCACATAGAACAACACACAGCTTATTTGTATGCATACACATAAATCCAGTTCATTGTATGCCATCTGGCAGTGGATAAAGTGGAAGCCCTCCTGGTTGGTATACCAAATCAATGTGGAGCAGATGACATTTTGATGACAATATAAGTGTAGTCAGTGGCCCCCAAGATTACAGGAAAATAGGATCTGTCATAAAATGCCCACATAGTGTTTGTCCTCTCCTCTGCTGCCTGTGGGAACCACATATGCTTGCCCACAGATGTCAGCATCACACCTAGGAACTGGTGTGGGATTCATGAAATTGTGACATACAAAACTCCAAGCATCTCCCCATCTGGACTGTGAAAGGTCCCATCAGCAAGAAAAGTTAGCTGTAACATTACCTTGTACACTGGGAAAAGCATTTCAAGCACACACACACGCACACACGCACACACACACACACACACACACACACACACACACACACACACACACACACACACACACACACACACACACACACCTTTGATCCAATGTGAAGTTACCACATGTATGCCATTTCCCATATGATATCTCTGTCCAAATAGTAATTGTCAGTTCCACCCCAGTCATAGAGATAATGGTATGTTAGCCACTGGCAGACCCTTCTGTGATAGGGATGATGGCTGTAGAAAATGTTGTAGACATTAACTTCCAAGGCAACAACAAACACATGCTACCTGGCTAAAGCAGATGCTGCTCCTAACATCTCAGCACTAGTGATGTACTCATTCAACAAAGGATGGTGTGCAGATAAGCTGATTCGAGTGACTCATTCTGCAGATTTTATACTTTTCTGACTCAGACAGCCAAGTTTGACTTCATTGTTTAAGTAATAGATTTCATTAGCATGTTGGCACAGATTTCCATGTCACTATACAGTCATTTGCATGTGAGGTATACTGTTTGTTAATAACACTGCACTATGTGTGTGTCTCTGAATAACCTCCTCCCTGCAAGTTACACCTCACTATGCATTTTTGCCTAATGCAGTGCACTGTCTGTTTCTGAATACCCTCAATTGTCTGTCAACATTAAGAGTAACTAGTGTTAATATTGTATAAATGTCACTGATCTGCGCCCCTTGTCATGGATTTTTTATCTTTTTCTTTTTTTTTGTTTTGTCCCTGATATCTGAAGTAAGATGATGAAGTTGAAAACTATGCCTTAATATCTTCAAAAACCTCAGCATTGAAAGTCTGCTTTACTTTCCAGAACTTATAACATACTGAGCTAGTAACATATACACAAAAAAAAATTACAAAATGGTACAGCTGAACATTCAAACATAATCAGATTCATATGTGAAATAAAATCAAGACCACCATACAAGCTTAGGTAGTAGTGAACCATACAGCACATCTGTCCTTTATGATACTACTTAGCTATAAATTCTCTGTGGAAAGTTTTTTTTTTTTTGTTTGTTCCTTTTAAGACAATATTATCTTGGGTCCTGAGCAGAACTTAATCAGTATCTTATTCTTTTTCTCCTCTGTGCTTTTAATCCATCTGCTTTTCATCTGGCCTCAGTTATGCAACAGTTTTCCAGTTTTCCTTAAATAATGGAACTGACAAAAAATATTACAGTCCCTGAGTTTTATTAGCTTTGGCTACTTGTCTGCAGATGACATAAAGGTTTGTCTGTTTATGATCTCAGAATTCTCTTCATAGTAACAGATGGGAACAGAATAAATAAAACTGCTGCCGAAAAAACAGAAGAGTGGGCAGGCAAATAGGTATAATATGCTATTTTCATAAAAATATCAAAGTAGAATGTACTTACAAACTCTCATAAAAAGAAACCATTGGCCTAGTGGGACTAACCCAGTCAACAAAAGTGTAAACAAATACAATTGAAAGTGTAATATAAATCATGGATTGATATTAAACTTTTAGAGTTGGTTTAGCACATGCTTAAGTCAGTCAACATTGTTGCAAAAATATTTTTGTGCTTGAAAATTTTAACTAAAAGGTTCAGAGGTAAACAATAAACTATCAGTCTGCAGACTATTACAAGACTAGCCAATAGCCAGAGGTCAGAATCAAACTCAGCACCTTGCATTTGTGAGAGAAAAAAAGACCTTAATCATTATTCCAAATCAAGCTGTAATGTTTCTGTTATACAGCAAGCCATGTATTTCTACCTCAAGGCAGTGAGAAGGAAGTGCCTTTCAAGTAACAATGCTATCTTCTCAGGCCTTATAGGTAATGTATTCTTCTTAACAACAAATTTGTGTAATGAATCAGAAAATACATTACACTAGATCACTTTATACCCTTGTGTCTGACTAACATATATTTAAAAGCATGTATCTGACATGGAATAAAAAGTCATGGAAATTTAGATTTTTTTTGCAAACCACACCTAAGCAAAATACATTTTTTGGAATTATTTGCACGTAAGCTCTACAATACGTTTAATACTGAAGCAAAACTACAACTGGGAACAGTATACCTAGTGTTTTTTTTAATGGAATACATGTCTCTGACTGCTTTCATAGTTTTAGGAATTTAATAAGGCAAATGTTTCCATTGCTTAAAGCACAGAGTCTCATAAAGAAGAAATGTGAAGCAGGTTTGGTTTTTCTTATTTATGTTTTGGATTTTAGTGGTATAGCAAATACTAAAAGTGAGTACAGAAGGCTTGTACAGGAAAGAATATATCTAAGGAATATACCTTAAATTCTAAACAGTGATGAGTGTTTTTTTTGCTTGCTTTTATTCCCTCAAGTGGAAGTCAGTGCTAGGGTTCCATAAAAAGGTGAGCTGCAGTTTAAAGACAATTCAGGTGGATTGTAGAATTTGGACTCTGACATATTCACAGTTCTATCCAAGAGGGAAACATTGCAGCCAAAAATAACACCAGATGTGGTAAAATGGTAATGTGAAACATTCCTGAATGCAGACACTGACTAGGAGCTTGGCAAAGTCTGTAGCCACAGATGGCCCTAGACTTTTATTGGCAAATGCTCATATTTTTTGTCTTCTTATTTTGTGGCTTGAAACAGTCTTGCACATGTAAGTAAATTGCGTATCCTTTGATGCAGCGTGTCTTAAATTGTGCTAAAAATATGTAGTGGACTAAATCCTACTGAAAATAAATTAATTCAAATAATATGCACTAACTAGTAATGTATATGTGATGTGTGTGCACACACAAACACACTCACACACACACACACACACACACACACACACACACACACACACACACACACACACACACACACACGAGTCTTCTGAAAAAAAAATGAATGACCCAAATATCAAGGTTCACAAGGTCTACCACAAAACATTGACTTTGCAAACATTGACATATTGACATGCCACTACACATATGCCGAGCAAAACTCTTGGTATATGCAGAATTAACTTTTTTAAAAATAGTTTTAAACATCTTTTTTGTAGGGTTGTAAGCCCCCTCACCCTTATACTACCTGCTAATTATATACTAACTCTAAGATCACACAATGTTGGGAAAAGGACGTGTTTCCTTACCCTAAGAATTGTGTGATCTCCTATAAGCTATCCCTTTACCATTATCATGTCTATTCAGAATGCCAACATGAATTACTGAAACTACTTTTACCTCAAATTTGGCTTTTGTTGACTTTATTCAGGGGCATAGTTGGCTCAACCAGCAACCTATGCCCATCCAACAAACAAAGGCTTCAGAAAATCTGATTTTTGAAACATGGTCAACTGAGGAGACTGGAGTAAAAAACAGCCATCATACATTTATTAAGTTATGATCAAGACATGATCAAGTGTTTATATCACACCTATGTAATCTCAGCCTCAGGTGAGCTGAGCATTTAGCCTTTTGGGTAGGGATTGCTGTGGAAGTCCTTTGATTGTAAAGTTTCTAACACGTTAACAGAGAGCAGTCAGTGAAAATGAAAACCACATTAAGGAAGTCTCTTTGGAGGTATAATTTCATAACTTATAGAATGCAGGTGCTTTCTGAAGGATTTGGTTATATGCTTGGAATGATAGATGCAGGTAGCAGAAAACTAGTTTACAATATTTAATAATGGTATAAGAAGGAGGACGTAATGAATTTCCAAAGTACAAGTGCAGGAAAGCAGTTTTCTCGCCTTCATATGGAGCATTTTTTATGACACATATTCCTAAAACCATTTGGACAGTAAGCCTTCTAAAACATTCCTTACTGAGTTTTGTTCACATTTGTTCATGTTTTACTGTCTATCCTTTGATTCCCAAGTATTTAAACACTTCCTCCTGCTTAAGTTCCTTTATGTCACATTCCCATCCCAGATACTTTCTTGGTGCTGCACCTTTCTTGCTTTAAATGTTGCTTTTGCACATTTTCCAAGACCAAATAACATTCTTATATCAGTTTTGACCACTTCCAGCAGTGCTATTAGCTCCTCATCTGATTAATTATACAGTTTTAAATCATCCACAAAAAGAAGATGAGAAATCTTTACACTTTGTTGCTGTCTGCAAGCCAAATTGTAACCATGACTTAATCTGTTAAGTAGACATCTTAATAGGTTAAGGGCAAGATTAAAGAGCAGTGACAAAGAGTCACCCTGGAATATATCCCTTTGAAATGTTATTCCTGGGATAATAATTTGTTTTTCATCATGTCTTAGCTGTAAAGTGGTTTGCCTCTGTTAAATGATCACTGTAATGTACTTGATGGATGTAGGGTGTATCTTATACAATGTTGGATGTATCTTATACATCTGTAAGCACTCCTATATCCATGAATGTAGGATGCTGCCAAATGCAATCTATCCATGCCATACATAGATTCTTCCCACTTTTATAATTCTCCATTATGGCTTTATTTAACAAATGATCCTTGCTCCATATGAGTTTATTTTGTTACTCTTCTGTTCTATTGACATGACTGATTTTTTTTCTAAATGACTGTAAACTCTGTCAGCATCAATTCTAGTATATAGTTTATACATCATCAGAAGGCAAGTTATTGGTCTATATAGTTTTTAGGATAGCTTGCATGTTTACTCTTAAGGAGGAGTATCATTTTTCCTGTTGTTAAACAGGCTGGTGTCTGTTTGGGCTGTGCATATAAGTAATTCTTACTCAGAGCTACATCTTCTTATAAATATGTTAATATTTTTAGTCAAAAATTAGGTGCTGCATCTGGGCCTGGAGTTTTCCGTTTAGGAACTTTTCTTAATTTTGTTTCAATTTCTCTAGCCATTACTTCATCCCATTTCATATCCTGTGATTTGAACTTCTTACTGTTTATTTTACTACTTCAGTCCATTCTACAGCTTGTTATCTTCAATAGGGCCTTCACAGAAAATTTCCAAGTGTTTCTATTTCTTCTTTTTTAGTGGTGCTTCTATTCCTTTTACATTGATTAACATTTCTTTGTAAAACTTTTTTGAGTCATCAATGAATTACTTATTTTTGTATTTTTCCTTTATATTTATCTACACATCTTCTACATTTTTCACCCTATACAATATTTTCAGTCTATTATTTACAACAGTGTACTATAGATCCTGGTCTATCTTTTCAAATATTTTTGTTGGTCTATTCTCTCTTCTATATAATAGTGTCACTTCTTGTCTTAATTGCTTTATACATTTCTCCATCATCAGCAACCATGGCCATGTCTCCAAACTTCAAGTGATGCATGGTTATAGTCAGCATTGTCTAATACATGGTTATGTTCTGCATTGTCTGATGCATGGTAATATTGTGCCTTGTCTGGTACATGGTTATATTCCACATTGTCTGATGCATGGTTATATTCTGCATTGTCTGATGCATGGCTATATTTTACCTTGTCTGATGCATGGTTATATTCCACCTTGTCTGATGCATGGTTATATTCCGCATTGTCTGATGCATGGCTATATTTTACCTTGTCTGATGCATGGTTATATTCTGCATTGTCTGATGCATGGCTATATTTTACCTTGTCTGATGCATGGTTATATTCCACATTGTCTGATGCATGGTTATATTCTGCCTTGTCTAATATATGGTTATATTCCACACTGTCTCATGCATGGTTATATTCCACACTGTCTCATGCATGGTTATATTCCTCATTGTCTCATACATGGTTATATTCCACATTGTCTCATGCATGGTTATATTCCGCATTGTCTGATGCATGGTTATATTCTTTCTTGTCTGATACATGGTTGTATTCCACACTGTCTGATGCATGGTTATATTCCAGTAAAAATAAACCCCAGCAGGACAGAAGATCCACAAAAGATGTTTACTGAGCGCTTTTGTTTGGTGTAATACAAAACTTCATCAAAATATCTAGTAGAAAAACAAACAGACAACTGACTCAAGAAAATGTATACATATATACATATATATATATATATATATGTATGTATATATATATCCAATCATGCACAAGTTAATCAAATAACAATTATGCCTACCCTTCCTACTTAAAGGAATATTATCAAAATTAGTAAATAAATACCTATTTATATAGATAATACATTTAATAAAACATAAAAAGGCTTAAAACTTCATAAAATCCTATCTAAACTAAAACATATGTATACATATATATATATATATATATATATATATATATATATATATATACACACACACACACACACACACACACACATTTCTAGCATATATTTAAATGATTAAATAAATAAACAAATAACTACATGAAGCCATCAGCTTTTAACCTAAGAATAGAACCAATTGATACATTCTTATTTAGCCCTGGTTGTTGGGTGGCATTAGTTCTTAATTGCCACCTCAACTCTAATAATTCTAAAAAATCATTTTTAGGACCCCCTCTGTCATTCAAAAACACCTGTTCCAAAATGGTAAAACTAAAATAATGCCCTTCATTTTCCATGATATGTGAGGCAAGGGCGTTTTCTGCATCCTTCTTTTTAATGTCATAGTAATGCTGATATATTCTCGTTCTTAGTGCATTAATAGTTTTACCTATATAGAAACATTTACAAAAGTTACAGAGGGCAAGATACACCACACCTTTTGTACTATAGGAAAACTTCTGTTTATAGAAAAAATTTCCATAATTAGGTATTGAGACACTAGTCCCTTCTAAAATGTATTTACATTGCAAACAAAAAACACATTTCGACATTTTTCCTATCTCCAAACACCCTCTAGTATTCTTCTCCAACATGTTTTTGAAACACAAATCCTTTTTATAAACTATCTTAGGATTAAAACCCATCAGCTCATTAAATTCAGGATCAATATTAAATATATTCCACTTTTGTTGCAAGATTTCACATATATTAATATTTTTTTTTATTATAACTAAACACACCTGTAACAGAAAAACTAGTGTTACATTCTTTATCATTCTCTTTGTTAACCATATCGAATGAAGTACCTTTCCCCAGTAGACGTGATAAAATACCTCTCTGCCTCTTTTTAACCACTTCTTGTAGTAAAGGATGTAAAAAAATCAGAGGGATAGTTCCTATGAAAAAGCATATCTTCTAATATCTGAATTTCATGAAGAAAATCATCCCAGTCCGACACCATTCTTGCAAGACGTACCACTTGCCCTTTTACTAAGGCCCTTTTTTGATGTGTTGGATGAAAGCTGTTGTAATGAAGTAAAGTATTAGAATAGGTCGGCTTTCTGTATAATGTTGTCTTGAAGGCCTGATCTTCTCTCTCCTTTGAAATAGTGATATCTAAATAATTAATAGCCTCTTTATTAAGACTGTCCCCGGGATTCATGAAGCTCGGCGCAAGGCCGGCGTAAGGCCTGCGCCGGCGGTGCATGGAATAGCCGGCGCAGTAGCGCCATATACATATTAATGAGAGTGCACCGGAATCACAGACACGTGCGTAGTGTACGTGAGCGAGCCCAGGTAGGATGCGTCTGGAGGCGTGTCTAAGCCGGCATGAGGTGAGCAACCTAATGTGCTGACAGCCATGGTCCGCCCACAATAGTAATGGCAGCAGCCAGGTCCTGTGCAGAATGAAACGCACGTACAGTATGCAACATAGTTCCCGTCCCAAATTAACGGAGAAGCAAATAGAAGCCACGAAGGCATAAGTGTACCCGTCCAAGGAGCAAAGGATACGCATAAGACCGCATTCGTCCCACAATGCACCGTCAGTGTTTACACTCAGAGAAGGTGTACAGCCGCATGTCAGCGTGCCGCACCGACATAGGAGCAGCGACTAAGGTCACCACCTGTCCCACTTTGGTTGTGGCAGTCTCTCCATGGCCAGTTGTGTCCCAAAAAAACGTATTAGAAATGGCTGATGTGCTACGATTGTAGGACACAATGATATCCCGTATTTAATGTAATGGTAGCATGAATTGGTTATTTCTGTAACAGAAATACCTACATGACACAAGAAACAGAATAAGCAAGCAAATTGCCACAACAATAAGCATATTATTTAGGCAAACAAGTGAAGTTCTATGCTATATAGTGACCGTTTGTATGTGTCGGCCTGTAAAGTCAGATGTGAGTCCCGGAAATATCCCAGATCGGAAACTGGAAAAGGTGGAAACCCCAGTAGCGACATGGGCATGGTCACCAGGGTTACCTGCTGTCCCAATGTGCCATGGACAGTCCCTGATTGGACAGTCGTGTCCCTGTAACAATCGTAAAATTGGAAATTGACCTCCGATCCCCTGCCCCGCAAATTCCAATATACATGTAATAGTAGCATAAAACATATACATTACGATATGAAACACAGACATGGCATAAGAAAATAAATAAGGAACCCAAATGCTTACAGAATAAGCTTATAGTATGGCAAACAAGTGAAGATCTGTCAACCGCACTAGCCGTGGGTATGTGTAGTCCTGCAAATTCCGAAGTTTCCACATAACATGCCCCACTATGGGCACTGGAAAAGGTGCCAACCATAATGGTCACAAGCAGTAGTGAGAGTACATAGCCGGGTAGCTGTGTTCACATAACAACAGTAAGGAAGCAAGATACCTCAAACACAGGCAAACATGTGCATAGCAACATATCCCACACCCAGCAACGTCTCTGTTGCATACACTGGATGGTGTATGATGAAGTGTAATATCCAGAAGCAGAACCCATGCATTCGGATGTACTACACAATAGCCTCATTGTACATGTCAGTCCCACCCATTT